>NC_056731.1:1790024680-1790027180 GCF_019279795.1 Protopterus annectens
TTCCCCCCTTTCCTGTAACTAGTTTAGTCCAGATACAGATTCTTACTTTTAGCACTTGAATTTTCTTATTCGTGATCAGCACTTGTTCAGAACTTGTAAGCATTAAATTACCTACTAATTACTACAGCACTCAGTCTTCCTCATTACCTAGAGGAATACAGTTTTGGTACTTACTTTCCTCACTTGCTTAGAGAAAAACAGCTCTTGTACTCACTTTCCTCACTTATCTAGAGGAAAGTAGTTTTTTATTCAGGCATGTCCAATGGTCAGCTCCCAGTGTTCTCTCCTGTCTATCTGATGAATCTGGGCATCTTGGGGCAATGTAGAAATTGCCTCATGTACACAGACAACCCTCTCCTCCTACCACTCAACACTACAAACTGTGAGAGATGCACTTATCTATCCAAACTGGAGGTAAAGCTCTCTCCAAGCAAGACTGAACTTGACAGTAAAGAGGAGAAGGTAAACACTTGCACCACACCACACTCATCACATGGTCTCACTAAATCTACACCACCAAAATCCACACATAGAAACACAAAAACATTCGCAGAGGCTCTCAGTAATAATCTGCTCAAGCAACAGAGACCTGCAAAGCAGAAATGCAAGCAACCTCCACCCCCCAACACAACCCAAATGATACATACCCCTCTGACTCAGTGTGCCACTCAACCACAGCCAATAAGGCAAAACAACGTACCCAACACACTAGTCATAGGTGACTCTATAGTCAGGCACACTGATGTCCCACTCACAAGGCTAAATAAGGAGAAGGTTGCTGTCAGCTGCCTGTCGGGTGCCAGGATCCACCACATAACCCACGCACTCAGGTCACTCCACAACAAGTACAAGTATAACTCTGTCATTGTCCATGTTGGTGTGAATGACCTGAGACGTACCTCCCTGGACTACATGAAAAGAGACATGGAAGAGCTCTCTGATCTTGTAGCCCAGGCAGGTATGATCCTAGCCCTGAGTAGCATTCTGCCATCACCCAGAATGATGCCGCAGTACAAGGACAAAATGATCGACTTCAACAATTGGCTAAGCTTCTGGTGCCATTCTAAAGGGATCCAGTTTCTGTCTGCCTGGGATGACATGGTCAACAGACCACGATGCTTTGCCAGAGATGGCCTGCACCTGTCACCCCTGGGATTCCGGATATTGGCTAAGGTTCTTGCTGCCACTATAGTGCCTTTTTTAGGCAAGGTTCAAATGACAACTTCACCACCGTAACAGGAACAGGCAAGCAAAAACTGAGGGTGATGCTACTCAATGCTAGAAGTCTAAATCTCAAAATGCACTCACTCGAGGCACTCCTTAAAATGGAGAACATTGATATCTGTGCAGTGACTGAGACCTGGTTCAAGGCTCCAGAGAGCACCCCTGCACTACCAGGCTATAACTTATACCACACTTTTCGGCCATGTAACCTGGACCGGAACACCAAAGGCGGAGGTGTGTCCATATTCATTAGGGATATCCACACCTCCAGGCTAGTTGCTTAGCATAATGCAGCTGAGGTTATCCAAGTGCAACTAACTCTGGGCAAAACTGCAATCCAAATTGTAGTTTGCTACAGATCACCCACCATGCCCCAGGATTCCCACTCCTCTTTTCTTGATGCACTGGAAAATATTAGGGTTCAACCAAACACCGTAATAATGGGCAATTTCAACTACCCCACCATTAACTGGGAAAACTACTCATGTACCAACTCCTTCTCTCAACGCTTTCTGGAATTCATAAACTCCAATGCCCTGGATCAACTTACCCACACCCCCACCAGGGGCAACAATATCCTAGATCTAGTCATTACCAATATGAGTGACTGATGTTCCACACCTGAAGTCAACGCCTCATTGGTCCGATCCAACCATAAGCTAATTACCCTAGATATCCACATCCTGCCTCCACCCCCCATTAAGGAAACCATGGTAAAAAATTTCTCCAAAGCCAACTTCATGCTTCTTAAGACAGAAGTGGTGAACTTCATGACACCCATGCAGATGGACAATACAGTTACGACTACTGAATCCTACACAATTGCACTTTATAAGCACTTACATGAGTGCATGGATCGTGCTATCCCAAACAGAACCAAAATGGTATCCTCCAAAAAAAAGGAAGCCAATCTGGTGGTCCCCTGCCATAAACAAACTGTACAACAGAAGGAAGAAACTCTTGCAAAAGAGAGTAAAATCCCAAGAGTGGAGGAGCTCCCTGGTCAGCCTCAGTAAGAAGCTGCGATCCCTGATAAAATCCTCCAAAGCTAGTTACGAAAACAAAATCACCACTGATTCTAAAGACAACCACAAAGCATTCTATAGCTATGTCAAGAATTTCAATGTCAACACTCAGATCTGCTCTGAGTTACAGCACAATGGCACTAAATATACAGACCCAATTGATATTACCAACATCCTGGCAGATAGGTTCAGTGCTAACTTTACCCCCCCTCTCACCCCCTAAAGAGCCCATCTCTATACTGGAAGAATGC
>NC_056731.1:1790034680-1790072180 GCF_019279795.1 Protopterus annectens
TCTTTAAAGTTGTTAAAAGTGCCTGGTCAGGTATATGCAAAGGGTGTATTGTACTTGCTGATTAGTCTGAGGAGATGCAGACAGTAATACCCAAACTAACATACCCCTTGCATAACCTCTAAAGACTTCCTAACTAACATGCCCACTCCCATGATACATAGGGACACAATTAGGTTGGGTTGCATGGCTAGGCTTATAAAGGCCCTGCTGGTCATTAATCTGGTAGATACCTTTGAGCCTATGAAAGCTTACTATAGCAGAACAATTACTTCCATGTTCCTGGATGGCATGCCCTTACTTATAACTTGCGTAACACTGAATTATTTTTTTTTACCACAGTATACACATGGTCATCAAATGCCAGGTTACTGTGAATATGTGTTCCCAGATCACTGATCACTGTGTCTAATTTTAGGGATGTATTATGCATGTGGTAATTTCCAGTGGTGACCATCTTCCTAAAGAGTATTACTGTGCATATTTTCACATTGAGTTTTAGTCCACTGGTTTGGCATCAGTTGTTTCTCTCCATCAGGCCATCTTGAGATACAATGACCATACCTAGTTTGCAGTCATTTGCAAACTTGGTTGGCCAGAGACTCTTGACATTTGCTTTCACTTCAGAAAAGGAAATGCCAAGGAAGCAAGGCCTCAGCACTGATTCCTGTTGGATGTCACTTGTGACTGGTCTCTTTGTGGAGATGGATTTGCCAGTCTAGCTTTTTGTGTCCAATCAGCGAGGCATCTAGCTAATTATAAGTATTAAGCTATATTAGCTATATTTTTTTTCTGAGAGACACTTAGGCTTTGCATTTGCTCTAGTTCCTGCTCTGTTTTAGTCTTGAGGACTACTAGTATAAAGAGTTATAGTCATGTTTATCCATAACATTCGCCATCTTTTATTTGCGTATGATAGTCACCTGGAATAGTTTTATGCCTATAAATATATAAGCATAGTATTTAAAGATATCACTGTTAGTACTCTACACAATATGGGAATTGTCTTTGTGACTCAGCAACTCTTTAGGTACATATGCATTTTTTTCACTGTGAATTTATTTTTGTATTTTTAACTTCTCACATCTTAAATGACCTGCAATATTAGACTCATTTCCAAGTGCCTTAATTTAAAAAATAAATATTACACATTTTATTTTTTCACTTTTGTTTCAGCTGCCTCTTACCAGTTGGTGCTACCTGATGTCCAGAGTATCCTAACTATATATGCACATCTTTCTGTTCAGTTCCAGCTAGCTTCAAAGTTCTTAAAGTATTTCCAGACAGTGCATTACACTCTGCACCTGTATTTCCTTTATATTCCATATTCTGCACATTAATTCTCATAACTCATGTCTAATAATTGGACTTCCACTTTGTTCTCATTGCTTCTAATGCATTCTCAGAGTTCTCTCTGCCAAGCCTTTTCATATCAGCTAGGTCAACAAACATATAAGTTTAGTATTTCTGTTCAAAAATATTTCTTTTGAACAGAACTGTTTCCACTTGATTCTCTTAGCAAAATGTCCTTTTTCAGCATAGATTCTGAAATACTGGCCACTATGCTAAAATTATAATGAGAATAGCTGTGTAACACTGAGTACAGATGCTTGTCATAATATTATGGTGAGCAGCCTGTCACAATGACTCCTGTAGAGCAAGAATAGAGAATAGAGCCTGTTGCATTACATCATATTATATCAGCCAGTATAACAGAATGGTTCCAATCTAAAATAATTGGGTATAGGCATGTCATATTACAGCGACCATTTTACTCGGGCTGACTGTATGCCATGGTATTATGATGGACAGTTTGGTGCTATGGCTCTAGCACTGCAGTATTGGTGCTAGCTGCTTGTCATAATATTATGATGATTAGCCTGTCACAATGGCTTGAGCATTGCTTTTCTGCCAATCAATACAAAAAATGTTATCATGGCCAGCAAAGCACAGTGGCTACAGTAGAACAGCAGCCCCTCTCTTAGTGACCACAAAAATAAATAAATGAGAACTGATATTGATGTATAGTGAAGCAGGGAAGGAAGATGTCATACCTCTGCGTACGTTCTTATTATCTAGCATTCTCTCTGATGTAAGGAAGCCCAATGTTATTTTCATACCATTTTATTATGTGTGAATGTGAATCTGCTCCTAATACAGAAATTCCTAAACGGTTCTGATAATCTATGTATTACTTTACCACACAAGACTGATCCAGCATATTACTGCTGCATTATGTGAGCATGTTTGTGGAAGATCAGCTAAATGATCACTGGCAGCTTACTGGGTAGTATTCACTGGATAGTCAGCATTGCTGACAAAATTAGGCAAGGTTGGATGGGTTCCCACAGAAAATACATTTTACTTTTGTTGTTGAAGGGGGGTATTACAAAATTCATTTGAACAATGAATATCAGTGCCCATATTACGAGTTTGGGGGGAAAAACTCAAAGCAATCACATCTATGCATTATATGTGTTGGGGAATGTCCTACTTGTGCAACACTACACTTGTTCAGACTTTGTTATAATACATAGTTATGGCTTTCAGTTCAGCAATACATTCTGAGTCATTCACCACATAGGCACAAGGCAAAGTAAAGTGATTTTCATGGCAATTTACATATTTTTTTATTCTTTTCATTCTTTTTATCCCCAATATTTTTATTTGTAGTTTACAAACTTATATAGGATACCAAACTGGTCATATAAAACAAGAGCTGAAATAACAACAATTTGAAGGAAAGAAAAAAAAAAGAAAAAGATAAAAAGACAAACAAGCACTATATAAAACTATATACAAAAAGTGATATATGTCGAAGAAACAGTAACTAGTAGAATAGTATTTCATTTGACAGGAAAAACTTAATTATTCAATTTCTTACAGAGATAATTATGATAAATATTACTAAGACTGATCACAGAAAATTAATACTATTTACAAAAGACAATCTAGATTTTTACAATAAACCATGTAAATTCTTTGCTTATTTTGCTTAGTCGTTATCAGTTTATGTGCCTGAAGTATTTTAGAGACAGCTCCTTGAATTCATGCCATGGTAACTTGGCCCTGTCAAGCCATTCTTAGTAAAATATAATCTGACCAATAAAAACAGAGTAGTTCATAGGTAGGTACTAGGCTATCGGTCCAAGGGCCTAAGTAAGCCTAGCCAACAAGGTTCCCTGGCTTACGCTACCCAAGAAAGTTAATTTCCTGTGCCCCTGTCGAGCAGAGCCACAAAAGTGATGTATTTCCTATTTCCCAAACACTCATCAAGATTTTTCTTGAAGAGTGCTAATGAGGAACTTTGCTTAACATAGATGGGTAGCTTGTTCCAGAGTATAGGAAGTCTCTGGACAGGAATCTATCTCTTCAGCATGTCCTGTTTATTGTGGTGACCAGGTTTAGGTCCCTAGAGCGTGTAGCTTGGAGGGATTGGGATTTCATTAGGTGTAGCATGTCCAACAGCTCTGGGTGTAACATAGCTTTATATGTTAGGTAGAGATCTCCTCAGAGTAGGTGATATGCTACAGAGTAAAGCTGGAGTTTTTTGAGACAGTCAGTGTAGGGCATCTGTTTGATGCCAGTAATCCTCTTTGTGAGGTACTTCTGTGGCCTTTCCAGCTGCTGCAGATGTCTTGTGAGGTACATTCCAAAAGGGGCGTTGTACTCTATAATGGGTCTAATGAGTGCCGAGTAGAGGGGGAACAATTACCTCTTTTTTCCTGTATGAGAACCCTTTTGTGATGAAGTGTGCCACATAGAAGGATTTCCTGACTGCTGTGGCGATGTGATTATCAAAGGAGAGACTACTGTCCACCTGGGTCCCAAGGTCTCTTATTACACATTTGGCATTAAGTAGACTGCTGTTTATGTGGTAGTTCATGGGTACAGAGTTTTTACCAAAGGGGATGACAATGCACTTTTTGGCATTGAGCTTGAGGCCATGCCTCTGACACCAGGCATCTGTCTCAGTGAGGCCCTTCTGTAGGATGTCCACATCATTTGGGAACTCATCTATGGCTCCTAGTTTGCAGTCATCTGTGAACTTCATTAGCCAGAGCCCTTCTGTGCTAGCCTGTACTTCAGAGAAGTAGATGCCAAACAGAAAAGGTCCCAGGATTAAACCCTGTGGTACTCCACTTATCACTGGTTTGAAGTCAGATTTGGAGTTTGCAACTTTTACAGTGTGGGTTCTGTCAGTGAGCCATTTGGCAACCCATCTTTTGACATATGGATTTATACCTAGTTTAGTGAGTTTAGCTATAATTCCAGAATGGGGGATGGTGTTGAAAGCCTTGCCAAGGTCAAGATAGACTGTGAGAACCATCTTACCCTCATCTATGGCTTTGGTGACTGCCTCAAAGAAGTCAATCAGGTTCAGAAAGCATGATCTGCCTTTCACAAACCTGAACTGGGTGGGGTCCAGAGTTTGGAGGTTACCAATGTCTTTGTTTATGAGTTACATGATGCTTTGTTCCATGGCCTTGCAGACCAGGCTCGTCAGGCTAATAGGGCAATAATTCCCAGGATCAGTGGTGGCTCCCCCTTTGTGGAGTGGGATAACTGTTGCTCTGCACCATTTAGTGGGCACAAAGCCTGACATGAGACTATGATTGAACATGGTGCTTAAGTGGGGAGCCAGTTCGTGTAAAACACAGCCTGGGATGTTGTCCAGTCGCACGGATGTTGTGTTTTTGGTTTTAGAGAGTGCAGCTTTTACCTCCATGGATGTGATTACAGGGACTCTGCATTCTTCCTGTATAGATATGGGCCCTATAGTGGGTGAGAGGGGGTAAAGTTAGCACTAAACTTATCTGCCAGGATGTTGGCAATATCAGTTAGTTCTGTAATTTTTTTGTCATTGTGCTGTAACTCAGAGGAGATTTGGGTGCTGCCATTGAGATTCTTGACATAGCTATAGAATGCTTTGTGGCTGCCCTTAGAATCAGTGGCAATTTTGTTTTCATAGCTAGCTTTGGAGGATCTGATAAGGGATCTCAGCTTCTTACTGAGGCTGACCAGGGAGCTCCTCCACTCATGGGATTTTACTCTCTCTTGCAACAGTTTCTTCCTTCTGTTGTAGAGTTTGTTTATGGCAGGGGACCACCAGATTGGCTTCCTTTTTTTGGAGGATAGTGTCTTGGTTCTGTTTGGGATAGCATGATCCATGCACTTGAGTAAGTGCTTATAGAGTGCATTTGTGTAGGATTCAGCAGTCATAACTGAATTGTCCATCTGCATGGGTGTCATGAAGTTCGCCACTTCTGTCTTAAGAAGCATGAAGTTGGCTTTCAAGAAATATTTTACCATGGTTTCCTTAATGGTGGGTGGGGGCAGGATGCAGATATCTAGGGTGATTAGCTTATGGTCAGATCTGACCAACGAGGAGTTGACTTCAGGTGTGGAACACCTGTCACTCATGTTAGCAATGACTAGGTCTAGGATAGTGTTAATCCTGGTGGGGATGTGGATATGTTGATCCAGGGTATTGGAATTTATGAATTCCAGAAAGTGTTGAGCAAAGGATTTGGTACATGAGTAGTTTTCCCTGTTAATGGTGGGGTAGTTGAAATCGCCCATTATTAGAGTGTTTGATTGAACCCTAATATTTTCCAGTATATGAAGAAAAGAGGAGTGGGAATCCTGGGGCATGGTGGGGAGTCTGTAGCAAGCTACAATTTGGATTGCAGTTTTGCCCAGAATTAGTTGCGCTTGGATCACCTCAGATGCATTATGCTGCGCAACTATCCTGGAGGTGTGGATATTCTTAATGAATATGGACACACCTCCACCTTTGGTGTTCTGGTCCAGGTTCGATTGCCGAAAAGTGTGGTATGAGTTATAGCCTGGTAATGCAGGGGTGCTGTCTAGAGCCTTGAACCTGGTCTCAGTCACTGCCCAGACAGCGATGTTCTCCATTTTAAGGAGTGCCTTGAGTGAGTGCATTTTGAGATTTAGACTTCTAGCATTGAGTAGCATTACCCTCAGTTTTTGCTTGCCTGTTCCTGTTATGGTGGTGAAATTGTCATTTGAACCTTGCCTAAAAAAGGCACTATAGAGGCAGCAAGACCCTAAGCTAGTACCTGGAATCCCAGGGGTGACAGGTGTAGGCCATCTCTGGCAAAGCATCATGGTCTGTCAACCATGTTGTCCCAGGCAGACAGACACTGGATCCCCTTAGAGGAAGACCAGAAGATTAGCCAATTGTTGAAGCCAAACATTTTGTGCTTGTACTGTGGTATAATTCTGGGCAATGGCAGGATGCTACTCAGGGCTAGGGTTATACCTGCCTGGGCTACATGATTGGACATCTCTTCCATGTCTCTTTTCATGTAGTCCAGGGAGGTATGTCTCAGGTCGCTTACACCAACATGGACAATGACAGAGTCATATTTGTACTTGTTGTGGAGTGACCTGAGTGTGTGGGTTATGTGGCGGATTCTGAAACCTGACAGGCAGCTGACAGCAACCTTCTCCTTGTTGAGCCTGGTGAGTGGGACATCAGTGTGCCTGACTACAGAGTCACCTGTGACTAGTGTGTTTATTGGCACACTGAGTCTGTGGGCAATGTGTCATTTGGGTTGTGTTAGGGGGTGGAGGTTGCTTGCTTTTCTGCTTTGGAGGTCTTTGTTGCTTGAGCATACTATTATTGAGAGCCTCTGCAAATGCTTTTGTGTTTCTATGCATGGATTTTCGTGGTGTAGATTTAGTGAGACTATGTGATGAGTGTGGTGTGATGCAAGTGTTTACCTTCCCCTCTTGACTGTCAAGTTCAGTCTTGGTTGGAGAGAGCTTTACCTCTGGTTTGGCTAGATAAGTGCATCTCTCACAGATTGTGGTATTTGGTGGTAGGAGGAGAGAGTTTTCTCTGTACATGAGGCAATTGCTACATTGCTCCAAGATACCCAGATTCATCAGATAGACAGGAGAGAACACTGAGAGCTGACCCTTGGACATGCCTGACTAAAAATGTACTTTCCTCTAGACAAGTGAGGAAAGTGAGTATAAGAGATGTTTTTCTCTAAGCAACTGAAGAAAGTAAGTACAAAAACTGTTTTCCTCTAGGTAAAGAGGAAGGTTGAGTGCTGTAATAATCTGTAGCTTATTTAGCGCTAACAACAAGTTCTGAACAAGTGCTGAACACGAATAAGCAAATTCAAATGCTAAAACTAAGAATCTGTACCTGTATCTTGAGGTAGATAAGCTACCTAGTGCTTACCACTCCCACTGATAAGCTAGACAGCTTCCCTCCAACACAGAAAGGTTTGGGGACTCAGAAGCTTACAAACAGTCCTGGATACAGCAAATCTGCATCTACACTAGACTAGATACAGAAAAGGTGGAAAACAAGCACAACCATAGGCTTTTAAACCAGAAAGTTGAAAGAGATGGAAAAACTGCCCAAATGGCCAATAAACTACAATTTCTGGGCCAGAAACCACTCTTGTGGTAGATAAGCTACCTAACGCTTACCACTCCCACTGATAAGCTAGAAGGCTTCCCTCCAACACAGAAAGGCTTTGGGGGCTCAGAAGCTTACAAACAGTCCTGGACACCTGGATATAGCAAATCTGTATCTGGACTAGACTAGTTACAAGAAAGGTCGGAACCAAGGGCAAACGCAGGCTTTTAAACCAGAAAGTTGAAAGAGATGGAAAAACTGCCCAAATGACTACAATTACTGGGGCAGAAACTACTCTTGTGGTAGATAGGCTACCTAGTGCTTACCACTTCCACTGATAAGCTAGAAGGCTTCCCTTCAACCCAGAAAGGTTTTGGGGGCTCAAAACCTTACAAACAGTCCTGGTTACAGCAAATCTGTATCTGGACTAGACTAGTTACAGGAAAGGTAGGAAACAAGCTTAGAATTTTTTTTTTCGGAAAGTGGGAAGGGATTCACTAATCTTCCATGCAGGAAGACGTTATTCCTGCATGGAAATGACCATTTAAGGGCAGCACGGCAATGCCCCATGCATAGTAATGAAGACGCATTGCCTCTGCTCCTAAACTGACAAGGAGCATGGATGAGTGCAGGGGGTGTGTCTGAGAGCAGAGCTCTCACAATACACATGCCCCTGCACTCAGGAAATGCCGCTCGGCAATTACAATCAGCAAGAATGCTCATAGGTGGCTGCATACCTCCCAACTGTACAAATCATTGCAGAATGTCCATATTTGTCACCCATACAGCACCCTATTTGTGCTTGCAAATCACTGGGATGATCTCAGGATTGAAGTCGGTAAATAATGACATACATCTCAGTGTCAGACTTCAAATCTGTCAGAAAACGTATATTAAAACAAACCTGTTACACTAGTAGCTTTCCCAAGATTATAAGAGTAATAATTAAAATATGTCCGTAGTCGGACCTCTCATGTTGTCAAGCTTTGTCCAGATAATGTGCATGAAGAGGTTGAGAGGTATGAGGGGTTGATACGATGTCTGCCAATTGTGCAGATGCACACAGGAATCCACACCAATAAGGGAAACCTGTCCCTTCCTAGAGAAAATAGCAGTAGAGAATATTTTTAACAAACAGATTAAATGTAACTGTAGGTGCATGGGTTTGCCCATTACTTAGCTACACATACTGTAGCTTAAATAGCACAAGAAGATAAATAGCAAGATACATTCACTTGAAGCAGTACTGCAATAGTGTAGTGGTCAGAGCATTCACTTTGTGAGCAGTCATTCCCGGTTCGATTCTCACTGTAGTAAATTCCATTTTCCATGTGAAATCACTTTATGAATATTTTTTTGCTGTATAACCTACTAAATAACATATATTTGTGAACTGGAGTACTGCATTAAGCGCATATGTGAGATGTCATTGTAATAATGTGGCAAAATCCACAGATAAACACAAGTGCCCCTTACAGTATATGTACACATGAATCAGGGATACTAAATGAAGGTATAATGTGTAATGAATGATAAATCCATACAGTGTCCAAATCTACCACTTTCCCAAGACCCATGTTTCATTTCTGTCTAAATTAGTACAGGGGTAAGCGGGAGTAAGCAGTTTTAAGCAGTAGTAAGTGGGTTTAAGCCCATTTGCATGGAGGTAAGCAATGTGCACACAGGTTAATCAGTTTTGAAGCTAACTCTCTGTAACTATATTTGACCGGAAGTTAGCATTGCTTACCATCGTGCAAACCCGCACAAGCCCACTTACAACTGCTTAAAAGTACCTTAATCACTCTGCATCCAACAGCTGCTGTTCTACCCAGCAACAAAATAAACAGCCCTTGCAGGTCTTGAACCCAGGACCCTGTACACTACAATCACAGCAGTTAACCAGTAAGCCATCACAGCAGTACATAAAATTGAGGTATCCCCAAAACAGATCCTCACTATAGCAAATTCACAATTTACATATGAAAGGAATCTATATACAGTATTATGTTGTATAACCTGCTACATAACATAAACATGTGAACTGGAGTATTGCATTAAGTCCAGATGTGAAGTGTCATTGTAATAAAGTGGTGAAATTCCCCAGTAAACACAAGGACCCCATACAGTGTATGTACACCTGAATCACAGATACTAAACAAATATATAAAATGTAATGAATGATAAATCAATGCCAAACAGCAAATAGTGTACAAATTTAAAAATAAGCAATGCTAAGCATTGCACACCCCTGCTTACTAGGTGTAAGCAATGTGTAGGCCAACTAAATCAATCTGCCATTGTATACCCCTTTAAGCAATGCCAACCTTAGGTAAGTTAGGTAAGTAGGTTTGCCCATAGCTTAGCATTTTCAAAACCATCCAATCACAGCAACATGTGGCAAATTGGCCCTATTTAAACCCCACAGGTGGGAATATATCTCATAATTGGTTGCAGCTTCCCCATGGTGTAGGGGAAGGATCGTGCTTCCAGGTACAGTGCTGGGGCATCCAGGAGTCCAAAGTCATGGCAGGACTCCTTGTTAAAGACAATGAACAGAGACTACTGCAGGGCCAGTACCGGGGTTCCCAATATAAAGTAGAAGCCTGGGACCATCTCGCCCGTGGCCTCACTAGTGCCACTGGCATCCCTCGAATTGGTGAGCAGGTCAGGCATCACTATGCTGACCTGAAACAGAGGAAGATGGAGCTCTTGTTTCAATGGATCCAAGAAGCTAGGCAGCTGGGTGATGTCCCAGCCATGTGTAAGTACTCATCCTGCTACCTGTTTAATAATTGCTCATGTATATTATGGATAGATATGACTAAATATTCCTCTTATGTCTTTGAAAGTGGCAGATGAGTGGGCTGTGAATCAGGAAGCCCATGCCTGTAGGCTGCAGAAGCTGTGTCGTGAGGCAGGTTAGTAATAATCTTGCATGTACTGTCATAAGAAATAAATCTAAATGTAGTAGAAAGTTAGTTGCCAGTATAAAACCTGTATTATACATGGCATGTACTGAATAAACCAAACAATATGGCAACGTTGCTTACCTTTGCTCAAACCTGCTCAAACTCGCTTACAATGTCTTAAACATGCCTTAATCATGCTGTATCCAACAGCGCTTGTTCTGCCCAGCATCAAAACCATCAGCCTTTGCAAGTCTCAAACCCAGGATCCGGCACACCATAGAGAAAGTGATTTACCACTAAGCCATGTCAGATATTCATATCTCTGATGTTTTAAAAAACATATCATCCAGCACAGTCATTCAACAGTACAGGAAATGTATTTATACATGCAGGTGTGTGTGTGTGTGTGTGTGTGTGTGTGTGTGTGTGTGTGTGTGTGTGTGTGTGTGTATATATATATATATACACACAGAAGTTACTGGAGTAACGAAAACGAACATCAAGGTGTTTTACTGGCGTTTACAATAAACCTGTGTTTTATGACTTTTCGAGTCTTGTGGAATTTATCGTATTCTTTTGGATTTGCTGGATATTTATTGGCTTCTGCCTCTTCTCGGTGTTGGTCTGTGTTTTCAGTATTCCGAAAGCATAACATATGTTGCTGTCCAGGCCAAGGCCTTCAATTAGTACAACAGTAAAGAAAAACTGGGCCAGTGGTTAACAATCAATCAACAGTAAGTAATGCAGATGTAGTTCAACAGCCTCCAATTACACTCTGTACTCAACCTCTAGGGGGAAAAGAATGAAGTTGTCAAAATGAGGATGTATCTGTTACACAACAATGCATAAC
The DNA here is from genome assembly GCF_019279795.1 of Protopterus annectens. Taxonomy (NCBI): domain Eukaryota; kingdom Metazoa; phylum Chordata; order Ceratodontiformes; family Protopteridae; genus Protopterus; species Protopterus annectens. The sequence goes on from NC_056731.1 coordinate 1,790,045,842, forward strand.
TTAAAACATAACTACCACACTGAGAAACAGAATAGTCTGTATGACAGTAATCACTAGGTCAACAATGTTCCCAAGGTGAAATGCATGAAAATGTACAGCCATATACCTTAAGGTGTCTTACTACTGATATCCTTCACATGTCTTAACAGCCTAGATTATATATGGGGTCTATATTAAAATGTCGACAGCTCACAATGTCGACTCCGAAATGTTCAACATCAAAATGTCGAACTACTAAAATAGCAAATGGCCATATAATCAATTTTCCAACAGAAATCGATTGGCCGTTCTCTGACACCTGCCCTTTCCCTGAGTGTAGTGTGGTCTCAGAGTTATAATATTTAGTTAGGGGGGTGTGGGGGTAGTTGTTTATGTGTGCCATTGTTGTTTGGCCAACCGATTTTTTCCATTGGAAAGAACTCAGTTATATGGCCTTTCACTATTTTAGTAGTTCGACATTTTGTTGTCAAACATTTCAGAGTTGACATTGTGAGCTGTCAACATTTTAATATAGACCCTATATATGGTGCATACCCCTCTCCCATAGACTGACTTGCAGGGGCATATAACAGTGTTACATACACTGACCTCTGGACTGCACAAGGGCACACATGTTTTGTCCATCTGTAGCCCACATATATATATGGACCCTAGCCCACAATATGTGTGGGGACCACAACATCACTGGAATGATGGCAGGAATGGCAGCACAACATAATCACAGGCCATTACATAATGACCTCTTACTGCATGTCATATGGACAAAGCCTGGTATATAGACAGAGGACAGAGGCCGGAACACAGGGCCATATTTGCAATATTGTTGTTATACACTGAGAAAGTTGCTGGAGTTACAGGATTGTTTGTAACATATCCGTAGTCAGGAATATGTAGTCAGAAACACAAATGGATGTAGCCATGTGCTGATAGCACTCAACAGACAGAATGCCAGTGATATATCTGAGACAAGACCTGTGTGGTGGACAGACAAAACATAACAGGCAATCCTCTGGCCATCATGTGGATAGGCTCACAGTTGAGAGCTATGCAGACAGACTGCATTTCATGTTAAACTAGTATGTACACACAAACCCTGTAACAGTAGTAGTATACAATGCATATAACAACACTACTCACACTGTCTGCAGCTCTGGAACTTTATACAAATATGCAGCTGGCCTGAGTCTGCAAAATCTCTTGTAAGAGGTATTGCTACCTGCTGTCTGTAGCACTGCAGGCCATACACAGGAAGGATGTCCTCCATACAGGAAAGGTAAAAGGACCATGCCCACATGCTGTAGGAATTTATAGTAGTGGGTTGCCATGACAGTGGTAATTGGAAGTACTACACAGCAGGCTGCATGCAGGTAGCAAGTGGTGGAAACTGATTGGAGCAGAGGCCATCACCTAATCATGTGCATCACCTACAAAATCCATGCTGCAATCTACTCAAAGCAGTTCAATCCATTTAGTGGAGAAAGAGCGAGAGAGAGAGAGAGAGAGACAGAAAGAAAAAAAAACAACAAACAAACACACATCCAATCATCCACACAGCAAACTGCATCCAGAAGAGACAACATTCCTACAACAGGTATGTGAAGCATATATGCATGTAATTGAATGTAGTACTTGGTCCATAATAATGGGATAGATGCTGTGGAATGATGTATATGTGCCATCAGGTGTTGTTGTTGTAATGATGTCCAGCTGAACAACTGCTATGGACAATAGTGTCTGTCCTTGTGGGCAGTGGGTCATACCTGTCAACTGTGCAGATCAGCACTGACTGACAAGATGTAAGCCATCCTAGTGTGTGTTGTGTACTGCAAGACATGTATATTAGTGTGGCCAATAGCTGGTGGTGGAAGTAATGCCTTTATGATGGACATGTGAGTTTCAGAGATCACCACTTGTAGGACAGTCATGTTAATGTGTAATGTAGCATGCACAAATGCCATAGGTGCGTAATAGGCTTACTTGCAATCTGTGCCTATATATAACCCCCTAATGTTAGGCTGTGTCCACATGTGGCACCTGTCTGTGTTGTAGCAAGGCAGAACAATGCAGCTATGCAGGAAGGATAGTTAGAGAGTGTGGACCTGATGTCTGAATGCACCTTATATATATATATATATATATATATATATATATATATATATATATATATATATATATATGTGTGTGTGTGTGTGTGTGTGTGTGTGTGTGTGTGTGTGTGTGTGTACATATATGTCTACAGATATACAGACATCTATAGATATATATATATATATATATATATATATATATATATATATATATATATATATATATATACTCATAATATATATCTACACACACACACACACCTATATATATATATATATATATATATATATATATATATATATATATACAAACACACACACACACATATTTATATAAATACATGACCCCTACTGTTGATTGACAGTGCTGCATGATATGTGTGTGGGAGCATCATACATATCAATACACACACACACATATATATACATATATATATATATATATATATATATATATATATATATATATATATATATAGATATACAGCAGTAAGTGGGTGCAAAATGGACAGTTATGTCAGGTGTGAACCCCATATTGGGAACACATTGCCTTTGTTTGTGAAGGTGTGATTGGTAATTTGGGGAAGGATAGTAGGTATATTTTTGGAGATAGGTTGGGTTGGAAGACAGAGAAGACAGCATACAGGGGAGGTATATTACACATGTAGTGGGTAAACACCCTGGATGGGGTATGTGGTCTGCAATGTGGAAGCCCATGAGCCCCCATAGGGAAACAATGGGACCAAGGTCCCCACCCATGGGCAGTCACAACATCAGCTGCACAGCCCTGAAGGTGCCTGGGCTGGTGGCTGAGCAGGAGGAGCATTTAGACCCTGTGAGTGTGTACTGAAGCCCTCAAGGTGCTGTAGCACACCCCCATGTCTCTGTGGAGCTCCCTATGCACCAGACCCTGGACCTGACTTCGGGTGACAGGATCCTGTCTGTGTGTGCTTCCAGGGGGGGTGAACACCAGCTCCTAAGGTGGTTCCACCTGAAGGTAGTGCAAGACCAGTAGACGAGGAGGTCCCAGGTTGGGTCCCACCTGTGATGTGGCCTGGTAACATGCCCAGATGAGGTGGGAGAGGTGGTTCTGCTGGCAACTGTTCCCCAAACATGCTATTGTGTTCCTGTTATCTGGCAGATAGGTTCAGTGCAAATTTCTCCTCCCCATCCCCCCCAAAAGGAGAAATAACTATCCCAGCAGAGTGTAGCCTCCCTAACATCTCAGATGCCCAGGTGAGAGCCGCCCTCTCTAAAGCTAAAAACACAGCATCAATGGGACCGGACGGTGTCCTGGGCTGTGTGCTACATGAACTCCAAGAGGAACAAAACCCAAACATAAGGCTGCTGTTTAATCTTAGCCTTACTACAGGATACGTACCCAAAGAGTGGCGTATGTTAACAGTGGTCCCACTTCACAAAGGCGGTGCTTCTACGGACCCTGGAAATTACCGCCCCATAAGCTTGACGAGCCTGGTCTGCAAAGCTATGGAGAGGATCATTATGGAACTCATAAACAAAGACATTGGGGACCTACAGACATTGGATCCTACCCAATTTGGCTTTGTCAAGGGCAGATCCTGCCTTTTGAACTTGGTCAACTTTTTTGAAACCGTCACTAAGGCCATTGATGAAGGTAAGGCAGTTCACACAGCCTACCTTGACCTTGCAAAAGCCTTTGACACAATACCACACTCGGGCATCATAGACAAACTCACCAGCTTAAATGTAAACCCATATGTCACGAGATGGGTTGCAAACTGGCTCAAGGACAGAACCCACAGGGTCAGAGTTGCTGGAGCTATGTCAGACTCTAAGCCAGTCACAAGTGGTGTCCCACAGGGCTCAGTCCTGGGACCCCTCTTGTTTGGCATTTATTTTTCCGAGGTACAGGCAAACGTAGGAGGATTGTGGCTGACAAAGTTCTCAGATGACTGCAAACTGGGCGCCATAATTGATACTCCAGCGGACACAAACATCCTTCAGAGGGGACTCATAGAAATGGATAATTGGTGCCAGAGCCATGGCCTTATGCTTAACACCAAAAAATGTATAGTCATACCCTTTGGGAAAAACAAGGTACCCACAAATTACCACATAGGTGGTAATCCATTAAGTACGGAAGAGGTAATCAGGGACCTAGGGACCCAGGTTGACAGTAACCTCTCATTTGACACTCACATTGCCAAAGTGGTTAGGAAGACCTTCTATATTGCCCACCTTATCATGAAGGGTTTCACATCTAGATCAAGAGAGGTCATTGTGCCCCTGTACTCATCTCTTATTAGGCCAATGATTGAGTACAATGCCCCATTTGGGATGTATCTTACCCGACACCTGCAGCAGTTGGAAAGACCCCAAAGTTCCTCACCAAGAGGATAAAGGGTCTTAAACATATGTCATATGCTGCCCGACTGAAAAAACTCCAGCTCTATTCAGTCGCATACCGCCTACTCAGAGGTGACCTGTGCCTAACGTACAAGGCCATGTCCAATCTGGAATTAATGGACATGCTCCACCTCAAAATATCCAAATCCATCAGAGCCACGAGAGCAAGAGACTTAAACCTCAACACAGAAATAAATAGGATGTGCTGGAGGGACAGATTCATAACCCAGAGGCTCCCTACACTCTGGAACAGAATCCCAGTCCATGTTAGGCAGAGCCCCTCACTAACTCTATTCAAGAGAAGTCTTGATGAGTGGATGGGAGATCGTAGGTTTACCCCAGGGGTCATCTCTGTGTCACTACTAGACAGAGGCACAGTAAACTAAACCCTAAATGGGCGTAGTATTCTCCTAAGGGGTGGTGAAAGCCACACACACTCTGGCTAGGCTTATAAATGCCCTAGGGCAGATAGCCTAGTACGAACCTATGAACCTATGAACCTATGAATATATGTGGGTAGTAATAGTCCACACATTCCCAGATTATGTCTAATAGCATGCATAGATATCCCCATTTACACAAAACAACAGATGTGCAGCAGTCACATAGCAAACAGAACACATGCATATATGGAACCATAGTGGCCCTCACAATGGCATGCAGGTGACATTGTCTGTAACAGGCCACCAATGATAGTGTCCCAACATGAAACATGACTACAAACACATAGCACAAATTGTTGTACAATACAATATATGTCCCAACGGGAGGTCTTCAGTAGACATATCCTTTGAGTTGTGTGATCAGATTGTTCTTGCAGATATGGTGAGGGGGAGACGGAGATGTGTATTAACAACTATGATAACCTTGCAGTATGAGGTTCTCAGACCTGTTTCCCTCTTTATGTCTTTCAGGCAATATGTTGAGGGAATGCTTGCCAATGCACTCAATGGAGGAGAATGATGTCATCATCTCATACCTGGTGCAGCATTACAACACCTTGTTTGGCCATACAGCCCATGATCTGCAGGAGTGGACTGCCCTGTGGAATGATCTTATCCACAGGGTAAACGATGTTGGCCTGCATAACCACAGTTATGAGCAGGTCCGACACTGATGCACTGATCTACTCAGCCATGCCCGTCTGCGTGCTGCTGCAGTCAGGGGGGACCAGCTTGCAACAGAGGGGGATCATGCTATCCAGCCCCCCGACACATGTTGAGGAGCTCCTTGCCAGCCTTGGGGCACCTGTCCACCCACAAACACAACACCTGGCAGAGAGCATAGTGGAGGTGGGTGCTACCCACACAATGGCAGAGGAGCATGCAGGTAAGACCACAGGGCACATCAGTAGACCACTGTTGTGTATCCATCCACATATGTAGAGTTAGATCATGCATATGTGAGATGAAATATATATAGTCTGTTGCTGCGTTGTGGTATTAAACAGATGTGCATAATCTGTAGTATTGTGGGCTTGTACTGTTGATGTACTGTAATGCTGCACCCACCCTGTACCATTGCCACAAGTGTGGCTACTAAAATCACATCTCTCACACAATTATGTAGGTCCCTCTAGTATACCTCCAGAGCAGCAGCCTGTAGCTGATGAGTATGGTGTTTGTTCAGGTTTGCCAATACTCCGGTCATGTTATGGCCATGGTATATTCCAAGCACACATTTAACACACATACCCATAATGCATACTGTACATGTTCACGTATTGTTGCTGTTAACTGCGGTGCATCACAGTGGTCACCATGATGGTGTATCTGAAGGGTATGTCAGACTACTGCAATATAACTAACATTCTGTCATTGCAAAATGTGTACCCAGAGATGAACATAATGGTGGGAAAAATGGCCTACAGTAGGGACATGTCTGAAACATCACCCTTATACAGTGCTACAACAGTGTATATACCACTATTACAATGGCAACTGTTACAGCTCTACACTATGGCATATCACAATACTGCAGTCCACAACCCATACAACTTGCAATGTGGTCCTAACATGAGCAATGAATGTGTAATATGGAATTCTATGTTGGGACAGCAAATATGGAGAATACCTATCTTGGCAAACTCTGGAAGCATATGTGTGCATACACTCCAGATAACATATCGTGGAAGCAGATGTTGAGGTACTGACAGCATGCATTCTTCATGAGTATGGACCTCCCAGCAAGTACAGGTCCCCAATATCCCACCAATAAATGGTCTGCTGTCCAAGACGTTTGGCCATCAAATGTGCCCACTTACCTGCAACAGAGGCAGTCATGGCTTACACACATCTTATATGCCATGGCATGAATCCCATACCCAACAGGTAGCATCCATGAGTTGGACATGTAGCCATACCTCACTATTGCATATACCATGGCAAACAGTGCAGATGGTTATGTATGTGGCGAGGATGTATGGGACAGGATTAAAGTATAAAATAAACAACCATCCAAGACAGATGATGTCACATGTAGCAAACCAGTCATGGAGATTGCCTAGTAACATGCCACAACACTGACGGAGTTGCAGGAATATCTAGCAAGTACTAGCTGTGCACCACCCATGTCAGCAATTGCCTGGACTCCGCATAAGTGTGGACCATGGGTTAGGGTAATCAGATGGGACAGTTGTACCACAGGAAACATCAGCCAGGCCTCTCTACAGGTAGTGTATGCATAACAGAAAACGTCCCCAAAAGGCATGCATTGCAATGTGCACTGGTGTACCAAGACAATGTTGGAAACCTACAGACAGTATCAATTAAGATACATGTGCTGCACAACCAACACCTCACCCCACCTCAGGCCCACCATTCCCATCTGTACCTTGCTGGTGTCAGCATACACCTGTATGTTTGCCATTCATTAGCTGGGACTAGGCTGGTACACATGGTGCTTAGTGTTTGGAACACTGCACAATGACACATGTGTAGGCCATAGTTGTCAAGCATCTCCAAAAAGGCTGAGGGTGGGGAGGGGGTGCCATCATGACACAACAGTGAACTGAAGCAGGGATCCAAAGGATGCTACAAATAGTTGTATCTGCACACAGTCAAGGTCAGGAACTGTGGCAGACATAAGCCTGACTCCACAGCAATAGTGACAGCACTGTGTGACCTCCATGGGATGTGCACATGAATTGACCTTGCAATCATGCAGAGTTGGGGGACATTTGTAGGGCAGAATGACCAAATACTGGCAAATGCAGATGGTCCATGCTAGTATACACCTGCCAGGAATAGTGACTGCTGTAGTACACATAACAGTAGGTGCAACAAATTATCATGATAAGAGCATGCACACATATGTACCCACAAAGTGTATGCATCTCAGTCAGCATATGCACAACTAGCACATTTGTTTGACACTGCATTTGATTGCACAGGTCATATGTCACATACCAGGTTCGTGTAATGTTAACATATGCAGTAATGTGGTCCCATGGCATATCAAGGAAGAGGGCATCATATCAATAAGGGTGTGTACATTCCCCATAGCCATGGTAAGGTTTGAAGGTTGTCAGTGTAATTGCATTGTATTGGCCATACATGCACTGCTGATGATGAGATTTGTAAATCAGGCATTCACAAATGACATCTGTCCATGTATCATGCCAGGTATGTGTCGGACAAACACATAGGTGCTTTGAGCAGCAGAGCAAGCATAACTGAAACAATAATACACATTCAGCAATGGTGTGTACACCTGTGAGGTATGGTGCACAGTACATGCCAGGGTGCTGAACAGGTGCACAGCAATACTGTGTACATGGGTGCAGTGTGTTCCAGGGGAAGGGGCATCACCTACTAACACAACCCATGCATCACAGAGATGTATAATGTTGCTAGCAGGGATTGACTGTAGCTGCACTGCATGCTGTTTGAGTGCCATATGTCATGCATGTTGACAGATGGGTAATGGGAAGTCTGTGTGTAATATCTTTGTGCAACCTCACCTGTAAGTGTGTGTGTGGGTGGGTTATTTTGTCTATAAGTGTAATCAGGTGGAGTGGAGGGGGACTGATGTATGTAGGATATGTGTGTGTGTGTGTTTTTGTATGTGTGTCCATGCATGCAATGCATGTGTGTGGGGTTGTTCATGCCTCTCGACTTCCCTTTGAAATCATGCAGTACATGGACAGACAAATGAGACACCAGGAATACTTTTCTGACATGTAATCTCAGGACAGCTGATAGTATAATAAGGTCTGTAGCATGGAACATGCATTGGGAAGGAAACTAGACACCAGGGATACTGTTATAGTTGCAATCAGCAGAAAGGCAAAAGAATATCCATGTATGCAGCACTACAGACGCATTGGAGAATTACTAGACAACACCAGAGAGTGTTTCCAAATATTACTGTAGTCCACATAAAAAGTTAATAGAGCAACAGATCTTACATCTACTGAATAATAGTTATGTATGACAGTCCAGTGCTTGACATTATTGAGTGACTGTAGTAGCCCCTAACATATGGAGGCCATGCTCAAGATGTCCGGACAAATCCAGGGTGAACACTGGATGACATCAGGGAGGCTTTGAAAAAATGACTCCAATCAAGTCAAAGAGGTAATGGAATAACAGGTCATATTTTGTGATCACTTTTCTAGGCAATTAGAAAAATGTTACCTTAATGATTGGTATTATTGACTGTAATTATTCAAGACTGATGCAGTATGGGGAACTTAAGAGAATAAGCTAGGGACAGTCTGTAAACTCAGGGAGAGGGAAGTATTATGGTGGAATGTCAGAGTGTGTGTGTGTTTCTGTGTGTATGTGCATGTGATTGTGTGTGATTTTGTGTGTGTGTGTGTTTGTGTGTGTGTGTGTGTGTGTGTGTGTGTGTGTGTGTGTGTGTGTGTGAGTGTGTGTGTGTGTGTGTGTGTGTGTGTGTGTGTACTATTAAGCAATGACATACAAGTCTTAAAGTGCGTTTCTTGTTTTCAAGGTCAGGAACTGTGGCAGACATAACCCTGACTCCAGAGCAATAGTGATGGCACTGTGTGACCTCCAAGGGATGTGCACATGAGTTGACCTTGCAATCATGCAGAGTGGCGAGGTGGGTCAGGGTTCTTCCTGCAGGAAATCTGATGTTGGTGTCCATACAGACACTGAAAATGATGATAGGTGTGTTGAGGGACAGGTGGGGTTGTCAGAGGCCGAAGCTGCACCATCGTTTGATATCCTGCTGTTATCCACCCCATCCCTGCAAACAGTCGCAATGTCTATACATACCCCCATCACCAGTGGCTATAGCAAGGGGGCCAGTTGGCAGTTGGTGGCATGGAACAGGACAGTGTGGTATCTATGGCACGTGTGTCTGGACACATTAGCCACAGCTGGATGTCTGGCAGTGTACCACATAGGCAGATGTTCAGGGTTGCTCTTTGGAGGCCTACTGGTCATCGTGCCCCTGTCAGAAGTGTCACATTTGCTACCACAAGGTGCATGTTTCAGGCTGCCATGGAGGTGCAGGCATGTATGGAACGGTACACCAGACAGGCTCTAAAGCTGCAGAGGGCTACTCATTCAGCTGTTACTGACATCTGTGATCTTGCAGGTGTGATCTGTTATTTTACAGAGGTCATGGATAGACAGTGGGGTGAGATGGTGGGACTCCTCAACCATGGATTGTCCGTGCTCGAGCATGTGGTGGGAATGGTGTGACGACCATGTGGATGTAGGCCAGCAACACCAACAGCTGGATGTTGCAGTGGGCATGCAAGGACACCAAGCCACTCCACACCACACCACAGCAGGCCATGTGTGAGTGGCCCTGGCCAGTCCCAGGAGTGACCTGGTTCCAGCGGACATATGTCATCATCAGGAGAGAGTACCATATCGTGGCTGGTACCTGGACATGCCCGTGGAACCCCTGGAAGGCACAGTTCTCATGTCCGTGTCTGCGGGCGGTGAACTGCACACCCTGCCAGGTAGTGTCTGCAGCTGTCCAACAAACACCTGTATAGGGCAGCCACATGGCAGAGCTGTGTGCTTGCATACTCATACATACACACAATACAAACACAGCTAGGGCAACCCCATACCTACACACACCACATCGCCACAATCATATCAATAATTAAACCCCATCACTAACACACATGGTGTCAAACATATGGGTCAGCCTAGGTCTCTGGCAAACCAACAACACACCCTGTGCACATGATGATGCCTGTGCCACATCCCTGTCATCCATAACATCGATGCAAGGACAGGCTAATATGGTTCTGATGCACATGGTGGCTGTACTAAGGTGTACCAATGTACTGTTGTGTAACATGTTGTCAGCAGTAAAGTTTAATGCTTACATGTCAGGAAATGTAGCTGTCCAGCCATGATGCATTATAGCTGTTATTAACACTGAGTGATTGCGGTCTTCATAATGTAATCCATTTGTGTTGTAGTTGTCCATGTGTCAGCAGGAGGATGATCTGCTGTCATATCCTACAAGGGGTATGGCACTGTGGTGACACCATGGCTGTGCCATATTCTGGGTACAGGTGAACACATGTCACAGGTCTGTATAACAGTTACTGCATGTGCCATATGGCTGATAAATCTGGGGGTGGTATATACAGGTGAGTGCATGATGGCTGCTGTTAGCAGCCCTTCTACAGTGGACAATGGTAAGTGTGCTGGGTGGAATACACCACATGTTTGTGTATAACATACACAGAGGCTTTGGTGTTGATACAATACACAGAGAATGCTATACACATGGATGTATGTACCTGTGCAAAGAACACATTGTAGCCTATGTAATGCCACCAAGCTAGAATAGGCACTACAACACATTGGGGAATAAGCAGTCTGCTAGTTTAATGTCATTGACGATGGTACTGGCAGGGTATATGTCCCCTTCCCCAATGTAGTGCAATCCTCAACTCAGTAAACATAGGTGTGCTGGTGTGGGTGGCACAGCCCTACCCTTAGGAGGGTGAGAGGTGCTGTAGAACCGCAGATAGTGTGATAGACAACTATCTAACCTGTTAACATGAACTATGCAGTATTACGGCCAGCTAAATGGGGGAATACACTCAACAGTAAATGCAATGATAGTGGCTGTATCCACAAGAGCCACATCCAGCTATATATACCAACCCCAGTATTTCTGCACACCTATACAGTGGGGAAGAGGGCATTTACACATCTTTCACTAGTTGTGATGGAATGTATGTCCACAGGATGATGCCTGTGAAATGTTAGCATATGCCAGGCAGTACTCAGACATATGACCACCTGGGACATGTATATTCTGCAAACAGAAGTAGATTCCTTCACATACACACACAATCTTACTTGGCAACACTGGGACTAGACCCCTACCTAGGTATGTAATGATACTGATGTGTGTGGCTTTAATTGCACACACCACACAGCTTTTAGGATGAGGTGTGTTCCAGGTTACATGTTACATGAAGAACATCCCCAGGCCTGTACAGTATGGTAATGGGGAATGTACTGGTTGTTTATGGACAATACATAGTGTGACATACCATCATATACACATTGACAAACACATAAAAGTCAGACACACATCTGAGAGACCTGGGCTTATCAATGCTAACTACCTTGTCAGTGTGTCCATTGTGTTACAGATAAGTTGCACATAGCACATGCATAACTGGGCTGGATAGTGTAATCAGTTACCTGTATGGTTGATGGCGACAGTGGTCGACATAGAGTGGAAAATGGGAAATGTAAAAGGGGTAGCATTGTTTAAAGACAGTATACCCAGCACCCACACCCTACAGTGGATATTGTACGCACTGAAACCCATGATAACACTCTGACATACCCACCATCACACATTGACCAGAACTGCAATACAACCCCTTGTCCATCCCAAGAGTGCTACTACAGGGATATGCAGCTAATGCACATGCCACAGGCATAGCAGGGTGATGCATTGTCATGCCTCTCCTACAGTCAGCAACATCACTATCCCTAATACTGTGTGGCAATGCATATTGTAATAAAAGAATGTGGCCTAAAAATGCTGTACCCTATATATGCACACATATACACACACTTGCCAGAACTCATTGGGTATCCCATGCCTATCAACCCATTTGTACAACAGTGTTGTGCTGGTACTGCAAGGCCCAGGTAGCACTTAGGGAGAAGAGCATAACAAGGTATATGTAATGTCTGGTACAGCAGCAGCCACATCAAACTATGGCAATGGGGGGATGGTGGGTGTGAAGGGCCTCAGGGTATTCTCAACTACAGGTATACAAAGACACAGACACTGATATTCTCAGTAACGCACACATACAAATTTGTCAGTACCGGGGTAGATCAGTGCAGGTGTTCATAAGTGTGCACCTGGCTATTGTTCATGGAGAGATGGGAAGTATAGGGGATGTGGGTACAGTGGTATCATGCCAGCTGCCATGTGCCACAAGGCCATATATCAACAGATACCAAAGGAGTGATCCTCAGGGCGAAAGTGACATGCATCAACCAATCATCTGGGTGCCTCTTGCAGAGGGCCGGTGAGGTGCTCCAGTTGACATGTATGCAACATGTATTACATAACATGGTCAGTGTCTGTCTTGGAGACTTGTACCCAAGCATGTTCTGTTGTCTGTGGTAGTGTAGTTGAGTTAGCCATGGCATGTGGTGAGTACAGGGTATGGATTCCTAGCTGTGGCATTCATAACACAGCTGGGCAGACATGTCAGTGTCAGTCAAGCATAGATTGCCTGTAAGTAGCCAAGACGGATACCTGACATCTGCACTTATATTATATATATATATATATATATATATATATAAATATGTAGATATCTATAAATATATATATATATATATATATATATATATATATATATATATATATCTGTATATGTGTAGATATATATATTATATATATGTGTGTGTGTGTGTGTGTGTGTGTGTGTATATATGTATGTGTATATATATATATATATATATATATATATATATATATATATATATATATATATATATATGTATATGTATATATATATATATATATATATATATATATATATATATATATATATATATATATATATTTTATATATATATATATATATATATATATATATATATATATATATATATATGCATATACATATCTACGTACATATATGGATATACTGTTGCTACTGTATTAGGGGTTGTCTTAACAGAAATCTTGTGTGTGTGAGGTCACATCTGCTATTGACATGTACACCATCAGTTACTGACAGACATCCTAAGGTCATCATAGTACAGTACCACAGATATCACAGTAATGGTCTTGTGGAATACAGCAGAGATATGTCCAATAAATGTGGACAGTCTGACACACTCTGGTCAATCCAGAGGTATACACAGAACCCCTTAGTGCAAGATGTGTGGACCAAGTCTGACAATGTGGATGTTAACAGCCATGTAAATGGGCATATCACGTAAATACTGGAATACATATGCTCACACAGTTTATGCATTCACATATTCCTGTCTGTCCTGACACATAATAACTGGTGGAGCAGAGGTTACATGCCCACATGCTACCCACTAGTTAGTGACATACATCTGTACATCATCCCTCTGCTTTGTCACAAATACATGACAGTTATGGTGGTCTGGCTGCAATACATTTGACAAATATTTGGACATAACATCACACTGGGTAAGTACACTGAGCTGCTAGCCTTGTTACAAAGCACTGTGTAAACTACAGGCAGACTGCCACAACACTGGCCTACATTTCTTATGGGGATATACACATGTACCTGCAAATATAGCAGGCTCTACAGGCATGTCACAGCACAGAGTAACAGACACCTGTGTGAAAGCTCATACCCACAATCAGTGTGAATACAGCCACAGCCACATATGGCAAGCGTGCTTAATATTACAGTATATGGACTGTCTGATCAACACCATCCTCATATGTGCCACTCACCCTACATATAGTGGGCCAATACACAGTGTATTCAGATGCCCAACTCTGGTATGGGACATGTGTGTGTTTGGCCTTATAAACATGTAAGCCGGTAGGGTACCATACACTGGAGCACCACGCAACATCAGATAGAACAGGACCAAGAACAATGACATCTACCACAGTCTGTACACAGGCCAAGATACATATTTGCAATACACACACTGTCTGCATTCACCATAACTACACAGACCTCACTACTGTACACACTACGACAGAATGTCCAGGTTTTGTCCTAAAATATAACCCCTGCTATACATAACATGTCTAGCAGTCTGATATCTCTCTGGCTTGTTATAAGGTATGATGTCAATAAATAATGGTGTACTGAACATATGCACCTCTTACTGCATGACATATGTACAAAGGTTGACAGAGTTGTGGCTGGAGGCACAAACACAGGGCCAATGTTGACATGTTGCAGTGATAACCTCATACATTTACTAGTGAAACAGGGTTTGTTGTGACACATGTCCTATGAGGAATATGAAGTCAGTAACTCTCATGGCTGTCAACATGTACTGACTGTAATCCTCAGACTATGCTTCTGCAGTTCTAAAGATAGGTAATCTGTAAGTAACACAACACACGTAAGACTCCAAACATTGGCCAGTCTGCAGATAGCCCTACAGGTGGGAGTTTCCGCAACCAAATAACACTGTCATGACAGGTATTAAATCATGTAAACCAGCCATATCCACACAAACCCTGTTAAACCAACATTACTTCAAATACAGAAGAGCAAGACTTACATTCTGTAGTCATGTCTGGAACATCCCTCTCCTGTTTGTTGACCTGTCTCCACAGTGTATGTTGTTAGAAGTATTTCCCACTACCATCTGTGATGCTGTTTACTAATAACCAACATGAAGTCCTGCTCACAGTGAATGAAAAGGGCCAAAAACCACATGATGTTCCTAGTTATAGGAGTGTGTTTTCATGCAATTGGCTATGGGAATGTTACCACTGCTGTTCCACATGCAATCAGCTAGTGGGGGACTGCAATTCATGCACAAGCCATCAGCTGATCATGAGCATCACTTACAAAACACAAGCTGCTATCTAAGCAAAGCAGATGTACTTCTCCACATCCACCAGAGACGGAGTGAGGGAAACAGGCAGTGACAAAGTAAGACAGGGAGGGGGTAGGCGAGTAAACGCTAGGCATGCTTGCATCACACACTTAGCAGTATGGAGTTTCCAAAACACTGCCTGACTATGTATTGCTATTACATTTCTACACAGTTATTGCATGCACCACAGAGCTTACATGTTGGAGAGCTATCCAAAGGTTTATTTGACAGTGAGTGAAATCAGCAACAGTGATAAAGGAGGGATAAAGTAGGTGTAGTACATGTGCCTGTCCACAATAACAGGTGTCAAGGATGACACAGCCACACCCTCTTAGGTACTCACACACATTATCACAGTGGGCAGGGCCAGGATTAGAATTCCTAACCAACTAGTTTGCTGCACTACAGTATTATGCAGGTATCACATGCACCACAGAGGTTATCAGTCTGATATATGGGCAAAGGGTATGTCAAGCTGTCTGACATCAGAAGGCAAGCTTCAGTAGGGCAATGTGAGGTGTAGTGAGTATGAATGGTATCCAAATCATTGATCTCCACACACACACAGACACACGTTTTCCAGTATTGACTTGCATGGGTGCATTACTTCACAGGTGTGTAGTGGTTGAATGTGCCAGAAGGCTGTAAAAGGCTAGGCAAAGGGTATACCTTGGCATCAGGCAACATGACAATGGTCTGCAGTGTGGCTCAGGGGTGTAGTCTCTGGACTGGCCCACACAAGTGGGTATTGTATTCACCGTTCACTTATCTGGGTTACTATTATGGGTGGCCAGTGCTGTGCAATGCTTGTCATGTATGTGTTCTATATTCCATAACATGGATGGTGTCTGGGATGTGCACACGTCCCACATGCATGTTCTGTGACATGTGAAAGTGTACCTGGGGTGTCTGGGGCATGTTGTGCGGACAGATTGTTATCATCTGATGTGCCATTCCTGATCTCATGTGGTGAGACTTGGCAATGGAAACCAGGTTGACCTTGCACCTACATTGACAGCATGATACAGGTATTCACTGGTGTTAGTGGCATCTGTCCATACAGGGAATGTGTATAAGGCATGGTATTTCCTGTGTGGGTTACATTTGCTGAATCTAGAGTTGTTGCAGCCGTCCAGTGGGGAACATAGCAAAGGACCACTGTATGCAATGATTTGCCTATTATAGGGATGGGACAGGGTGCCATGTCCTCTGTAGTCTACTGCAATCACACCATGGTTACTATCTGTGGGCAATATGCAGGGACCTACCTGCATGGTGGTTCTGCCTAGCCAAGTGTGTTTATGTATGACACATGGGTGGAGAGTGTTCTCTTGGTAATACAAGGGTTGCCTATATTGTTCCCCAATCCATGATGTCAAATGTAGGGGTATGGATTGTCTATACCAGCCTCTCTGCTGTTTGACATCTGTTGTCTTTGTAAGGTGAACATTGTGACATATAATAGGCCTACCATATAAGAAATTTGCAAAACTCACTCCGCAAGGAGTACTGTTATTATGCACTCACAGCTACCTCCACACAGGATACTGATGACAAACACACACTCACACACACACACACACACACACACACACACACACACACACACACACACACACAGTCTCACAGATGCCATGTATGTCTGGGATTAGAACTCCTCCCTAACTAGTACATCACACTACAGCATTATACAGTTACAGCATGCACCATGGAGCTTACTGGGCTACTCTTTCCCTAAAGGTGTATTTCAAGGTGATTGACATCAGCAGGCTTGCCAAAGTAGGGAAATGGAAATTGTAGTGACTGTGAATCGCCTCAGAAGCACTTACCCCTACACATACAAACAGACACACACACACACACAAACACACACACACACACACACACACACACACACACACACACACACACACACACACACACACACACACACACAGTCTCACAGATGCCATGTCTGGGATTAGAACTCCTCCCTAACTAGTACATCACACTACAGCATTATACAGTTACAGCATGCACCATGGAGCTTACTGGGCTACTCTTTCCCTAAAGGTGTATTTCAAGGTGATTGATATCAGCAGGCTTGCCAAAGTAGGGCAATGGAAATTGTAGTGACTGTGAATCGCCTCAGAAGCACTTACCCCTACACATACAAACAGACACACACACACACACACACACACACACACACACACACACACACACACACACACACACACACACACAGTCTTACAGTTACCATGTCTGTGATTAGAACTCCTAACTAACTAGTACATCACACTACAGTATTATGAAGTTATAGCACGTGCCACGGAGCTTAGTGGGCTACTCTTTCCCCAAAGGTGTATTTCAAAGTGAATGACATCAGCATGCCTGCCAAAGTAGGGCAATGGAAATTGTAGTGACTGTGAATGACCTCAAAAGCTTTGATACTTACACAGGCAAACAAACACACATGCACAGAGTTTTACAGTTGCCATGTCTGGGATTACAACTCCTACCCAACAAGTACATCACACTACAGCATTATGCAGTTATAGCACATGCCACAGAGCTTAATGGGCTACTTCTTCCCCAAAGGTGTATTT
Source organism: Protopterus annectens (assembly GCF_019279795.1). NCBI lineage: Eukaryota > Metazoa > Chordata > Ceratodontiformes > Protopteridae > Protopterus > Protopterus annectens. The sequence goes on from NC_056731.1 coordinate 1,790,063,950, forward strand.
CAAAGTGAATGACATCAGCAGACTTGCCAAAGTAGGGCAATGCAAAGTGTTGTTCATAGGCTCATAGATTCATAGGTTGGTACTAGGCTATCGGCCCTAGGGCCTATACAAGCCTAGTCAAGCAATTCCCTGGCTATTACTTGCCACAATATTTACTTCCTTGGACTCCTGTCTAGCAGGACGACTGACGTGATCCCCGGGGTGAATTTCCTATCTCCCATCCAACTGTCAAGGTTCATTTTGAAGAGGGCCAAAAATGCACTCTGCTTAACATGTATGGGCAGTCTATTCCAGAGTCTGGGGAGTCTCTGGGTCAGGAACTCATCCCTCCAGCATGTTTTGTTCATTGTGATGACAAGGTTTGGATCCCTGGAGCATGTGGCTTTGAGAGATTGAGATTTCTTTACACGTCGCATCTCCAGCAGCTCTGGGTTTCACATGGCCTTGTATGTTAAGCAGTGATTGCCTCTGAGTAGATGATATGTGACAGAGCATAGCTGGATGATTATCAGATGGTCAGCATAGGGCATCTGCTTTAGGCCTGTGATTCTTTTAGTGAGGTATTTCTGCAGCCTTTCTAGTTGCTGCAGATGTCTTGAGAGGTACATACCAAATGGGGCATTGTATTCTATACTGGGTCTAATGAGAGATGACTACAATGGGACAATGACCTTCTTTTTTCTGGATGAAAAGCCCTTAGTGATGAGATGTGCCACATAGGCAGATTTCCTGACTGCTGTGGTGATGTGGTTATCGAAGGTGAGACATCTGTGTCCCTAAGTCTCTTATCACACTTTCAGTGTTTAGTGTATTGCCACCTATGTGGTACTTCACGCGTACATGTTTCTTCCCAAAGAGGATAATTATACATTTCATGGCAGTGAGCGTGAGCCCATGGCTCTGGCACCAAGCATCTGTTTCTGTAAGGCCCTTTTGTAGAATATCCACATCATTTGGGGATTCAATATTGGCTCTGAGTTTGCGGTCATCTGCGATCTTTGTTAGACAGAGTCCCTTATTGTTGGCCTGTACTTCAGAGCAGTAGATGCCAAACAAGAGCAGTCCCAGGACTGAACCCTGCGGTACTCCGTGTGTCACTTGTCTGGAACTGGATTTGGAGTCACCTACTTTTACAGTGTGGGTTCTGTCAGTAAGCCAGTTGGGAACCCTTTGGGTGACGTAGGGATTAATGGTCAGCTTAGTACATTTATCTATGATTCCAGCCTGGAGGATGGTATCAAAGGCCTTGCTGAGGTTCGGATACACTGTGTGGACCACCTTGTCCTCATCCACAGCTCTGAAGACTAATTCGAAGTGTCAATTCAGTTTAGGAGACATGATTGGCCCTTCACAAACCCAACTTGGGTTGGGTCCAGTGTTTGCAGGTTGCAGTGTCTTTGCTTATAAGTTCCATGATAATACATTCCATGGCCTAGCAAATCAGGCTCATCAGACTGATGGGGCAGTAGTTCCCAGGATCCAAGGTGGATCCCCCGTGTGGACTAGGATAACTGTAGCTGTGCACCACTTAGTGGGCATGAAGCCTGAGGTGTGGCTATCATTAAACATGGCATGTAGGTGAGGTGCTAGCTCATTCTGTAGTTCATGTAATACACAGCCCATGATGTTGTCTGGTCCCATTGATGCTGTTCTCTTAGTTCTGGAGAGTGTGGTTTTTACCTGTTTGGCCTTTATTACCAGAATTTGTCAATCTTTCGGTATTGAGATGGCCCCTTTAGGAGGTGGGAGGGGGTGCAGTTGGCACTGAAATGATCTGCCAGGATATTGGCAATATCCTTGGGATCAGTATATTTAATGCCATTCTGTTGTAGCTCAGAGCAGATCTGAGCATTGCCATTTAGATTCCTGACATAGCTATAGAATGGCTTGAGATTGTCTTTGGAATCTTTGGCTATATTATTTTTGTAACTAGCTTTGGAGGAGTTTATGAGGTATCTTAGCTTCTTACTGAGGCTGGTAAGGGACTTTTTTGCATCCTGGGAATTCCCTCTTTTCTGCAACAATTTTTTCCTATTGTTGTAAAAATTGTTTATGGCAGGGGACCACTACATTGGCTTCCTTTTCTTGGAGGGGAGCATTGTGGTTCTATTTGGGATGGCACGATTCATGCACATGTGGATGTGCTCATACAGGGCCTTAGTGTAGGATTGAGCAATCGACCTGTCAGTTTCTGTCTGCATGGGTGTCATGAAGTTTGTCACGTCTGACTTGTGTAGCATAAAGTTGGCTTTGGAAATGCTTTTTACAGAGGTTTTCTTACTGGGTTGTGGGGGAGGGATGTAGATGTCAAGGGTAATTAGCTTATGGTCACACCTGACCACCGATGGAGTGACCATATGTGTGGAGCATTGATTTCCCATGTTGGTAATGACCAGGTCTAGGATATTGGAGCCCCTGGTGGGACTATGGGTTAGTTGATCTAGGGCATTGGGAATTATGACTTCCAAGAACCATTGGGCACAGGTATTGGTGCAAGAGCAGTTATCCCAGTTAATGGCAGGGTAGTTGAAATCATCCAGTATTAGGATGTTTGGTTGTATCTTAATATTTTCCAGTATGTTTAGAAAGGTGTAGTGGGAATCTTGGGGCATGGTGGGGGATCTGTAGCAAGCTATACAATCTGGATTGCAGTCTTACCTAGTTAGTTTCACCGGGAGAATTTCAGACGCATTGTGTTGGGCAAGTAGCCTGGTGGTGTGAATATCCTTGGTGAATATGGACATTCCTCCACTTTTAGTGTTTCGGTCCTGGTTTGGTGGCCGACAGATGTTTTAAGAGCTGTACTTGGTATTGCAGGGGTGCTCTCTATAGCCTTGGATCAGGTCTCTGTTACTGCACATATATCAATGTTCTCCATTTTTAGGAGTGCCTAATGACTGTGAATGGCCACAAAAGTATTAATCCCTACACACACACAACCAAACACAAACACACACACAGAGTTTCACAGTTGCCATGTCTGGGATTAGAAGTTCTACCTAACTAGTACATCACACTACAGGATTACGCAGTTATAGCTTGTGCCATGGAGCTTACTAGGCTACTCCTTCTTCAAAGGTGTATTTCAAAGTGAATGACACCAGCAGGCCTGCCTACATAGGGCAATGGAATTTGTAGTGACTGTGAATGGCCTCAGAAGCATTGATACCTACACATACAAACAAACACACATAACATTTCACAGTTGCTATGTCTGGGATTAAAACTCCTATCTAACTAGTACATCACACTACAGCATTACACACTTATAGCATACGCCACAGAGCTTAGTGGGCTAATTTTTCCCCGTAGGTGTATTTCAAAGTGAATGACATCAGCAGGCCTGCCAAAGTAGGGCAATGGAAATTGTTGTAAGCCTCAAAAGAATTGATCCTTACACAGACAAATACACACACACACACACACACACACACACACACACACACACACACACACACACACACACATACACACACAGAGTTTCACAGTTGCTATGTCTGGGATTAGACCTTCTACCTAACTAGTGCATCACACTACAGGATTACACAGTTATAGCACATGCCACAGAGCTTACTGGGTTACTCCTTCCCCAAAGGTGTATTTCAAAGTGAATGACATCAGCAGGCCTGCCAAAGGAAGGCAATGGAAATTGTAGTGACTGTGGATGGCCTCAAAAGCATTGTTCCCTACACATACAAACAAACACACACACACATAAACGTTTCATGTCTGGGATTAGAACTCCTACCTAACTAATACATCACACTACAGCATTATGCAGTTATAACATGTACCATGAAGCTTACTGGGCTACTTCTTGCCTAAAGGTGTATTTCAAGGTGAGTGACATTAGCAGGCTTGCCAACGTAGGGCAGTGGGGAGTGTAGTGACTGTGAATGGCCGCAAAAACATTGACACCTACACACACACATGCAACCAAACACACACAGTCTCACTGTTGCCATGTCTGGGATTAGAACGCCTACCTAGCTAGTACATCGCACTATAGCATTACACAGTTATTGCATGCACCACGGAGCTTATAGGGCTACTTTTTCACCAAAGGTGTATTTCAAGGTGAATTACATCAGCATGCTTGCCAAAGTAGGGCAATGGGGAGTGCAGTGCATGTGCATGGGCCATAAACCATTAATCTGGAAGCAGATGCACAACACTCAGTCACACACAGGTTTAAATTTAACAGGTACGTGTATACAACTGCTAGATGAATAATGATTTGTACAGTCATGTTACACAGTTATCACAAGCACACAGACACAATAGTGCTGAGGGATACCAGAGGCAAATCCTACAGTGATTGACATTTGCACATCATGTGGTTTTAGCCAACTGGATGTGTGCTGGGTGGGACAGGCCTCATGATGGGAGGCTCTTTGTCACTGTCTGTCACTATCTTCCACACATCTATGTATGTGTACGTTTGGCCTATTATAGTGTGTTGTCCTTGGATATATGTGTGTATTCCTATCCAATGTGTGTGCAAAGCATGACTAGTGTGCAATGTGGAGTGTGTGCACATACATCTGTGACTGTCAGATATGTATAGTCTGCTGTTGTTGCCAGACATGGGCTTCATTTCTGTAACTGTGGGAGCATGCCCAGTATGTCCTTCTTTATTGAATGTGTGAATCCATTCCAGGTAGGTTGCACTCCAGTGCAGGCTTTTGTCTTCTACACCTACAGCTAGCAACCTGTAGCTGTGGTATATCTGTAGATCGGTTAACAATATGGGGTCAAAATGGGCAAAGGATAGTGGGTTACTGTAGGTAATTGTGTATGTGCTGCTTCTCCTATATGGTTTTGGTGTTAGCAGAGATATTCAGACATATGTACTGTTTTACACTGTGATGTTTTATGTCATCAACTACTGTCAGTTATACATATTTGCTTGCAGTAATTTCTTGGGGAACACAGGGTGAATTAAGCTGTGTCCAGTATTGTGGTCTGCAGCCTACATATTCTTGCACAATCATGCCATTCTGGAGGGAAGCTGCAGACAATTGCTGATGGGTCTGTGTAAATGATTCAGCACCTTGGTACAGTGGTGGCTGAGGATCCCATGCTTGTACATCCATTGACGTGACAGTATGGCCATATCCTGCTGTGGCCATACCTCACAGCTGTACAGATTCACACAGAGGCAGTGCTCATATTTCTGGTCATTACCCCTTCACATTGTGGTTTAGAAGCAGGTTTGTAGCCACTCATTCCTGTGTTTGCAGGCAGGGATAGTATGTGCACACGGCTGAGTTTCAGACTTCACACATTCCATGGCATCCATGCTCCTAACCCCCCCCTGTTATTCTATCCTCTTCCAAACATTATGCAAACATTATCTGATAAGTTCTCTATAGTTATCACTTCATCCCAGCAGTATCTTCACAGTTCATGCAGTAGGACATGGTGGACATGTTACTGGGATTTGTTGACATGGTCTTGCATTTGGGCTCTGTGGACCATGTTATGTTGTTATTTGGGAGTCCATGAGATAACATACATTGGCAGTATGGGTGAGACATAGGCCTTTGACAGAGGACTGTAGGGCATTTGGTAGTGATGCAGGCCATCTGTAGCAGGCCATTGCATTGTGTCCCTCTTACAGTCCCAGGCTGCAAGCCATTATACTTCCCTCGGGTGACAGGGTAGGTGTGTAAGGTGTTAATATCAATAGTTTCTGTCATTATTGAGACAGTGGTATGGATGCTGGCAGGGTGCTGCTTACAGCTAGGGACACACCTGCATGGGATGCCTCTTCAGCATGCTGCATTCTGTGGCTATTTCCATACAGAAGTTGGGGTCATATCATACTCTTTCCCAACAGCAGGGATAAGACCTGGTGAGGTACCTGTGGCTGATGATGAGGTGAGCTGGGTGCATGTGTGCTATGGAAGCTACTTGCAGCTGACTCACAGATATACGTGGGGCATTCTACTTATGCTGGCTTGTACAGGGACATCAGCAGTTTCTCAATATTTCATACCTGTGACCTTTGTGGTCTGCCAGTGTTTGGCCAGACGACATCAGTATTCCATATTATAAACCCAACTAATGTGCTGCTAACCTGTATGTACAATTCCAATGGTGTGTCCATTTGACAGTAACATTTTATACACTGTCTGTCTAGGGTACTTCCACCTGTGTACTGTTTGTATGTCTGGGCCCACATTCATGCCATGTCCATCTTTCAGATGGTGACAGATATTACATCCAAACAATTACTATGGCTTACTGCTGGAATGTGTCTTGCTTGGATGTATTGTGTTTGGTACTGCAATTGTGAGAACTTGGCCCTGTCATCGGCAGTACTGGTCAATGGCCACCAGGACAAAACCCACCATGCCTACATGCTGACCACACTCACACAATATACAAAACACACCAAACTAACACACACAGCCCTGCATATTGTGCACGTGCTACAATCTAACCTGCTACTTTGACTGGCTCAGGTAATCTGTGCTCCACTGTTATACCTACACATATATGTTACTATATTTCTACATAGGATTGTGTGAGGGGGGGCACCTGACAACTGCACACATTTGCTATGACTGTACTGGTATTTCAGGTACTCCATTTCCTTCTGTATTCTGACCTATCATGCAGACTATACACATATCAGTGGACTATAGTTCTTAGGATTTATTGACCTACATTTCAGTTCAGAATTCTTACCCTTCAGAACTAACATCCCACTGCCTGACCTGTTGTAGTCTGTCTGTGTAGGTCTGGAGGGGGTCTGTTCTCCATAGCCATCAAAAAGAGGCCTTAGCGCAGCCTTTGTGTTTGTCTATGCCTGTCCTGCTGGCTGAGACTGTTGTTGGGTATGTGAGCCTCACTGACTGGCATGTGTATGTCCTATGGACACACATTTGGCCCACCACATTTCCTGCAGTGGGTTTTGTTACCTTGTCTAGTACTGGCTACTATGATGACACCAGTATTCGTTACAGAGTTCATGGTGCCAATATAGGTGTCTACGATCTGCTGGCATCCCATTCAGCCACCCAATTCCCTTGCATGCTCACATTCATACCATAGATACATGTAACAAGACATACTACTCCATTCAGCAATTGATAGGGAGAGTGACTTACCTTGTGGCTGAGCCAGTATTGAGGATGGTGCTGGAGGGGTGACTATGTCGGATGCACATAGTACACTCCCTATACATGGTTAAGCACAGATAGTGTCATGTTTGGCATCCCTTTTATTATATGTGTGAGTCAGAGAAAGGTGCCATTCCCTGGGTTCCTACCATGTCAGTGTATGTGCTATGTATAGCCTCTTTGCCAGGACCTTTAGTACACACCTCCTTCTGCCTACTGGGGCAGGTTCAGGTTGTTCCTCCTCTGAGTCACTCTGTGCCTGTGCAGGCCTTGGCAATGGTGGGAGGCTGTGTGGCACTGGCCCGTGCTGTTCCTGCTGCAGCTGTTTCCACAGGATTGTATTGTGTAGCATGGAACATACGATGACAATTTGGGTACATGTAGTTGGTGAGTACTGCAAGGCTCCACCGGTTATGTCCAGGCATTGGAAACATGACATGAGCATCCCAAACACATGTTCTGTTATGATTCTAGTCTGTGATTGAACCTCATTATGGAGTTCTTGCTCGGATGTGTGTACATTTCTGATGGTTGTCATCAGCCACAGCTCCAGTGCGTAACCAACATCCCCCAGTAGGTGGCCATATGGGATGCCCCCATTGGCAAATCTCTGGTACAGCTGTGTCATATGCCAGAAGTGGGAGTCATGATAGCTTCCAGGGCTGCCATTACACACATTCATTGTAATGCCCTGGGCATTGCACATGACCTGGCAATTGATGGAGGGGAAGCCCTTGCGGTTTATGTAGACTCTACCCTGCTTGCCAGGTGGTGCTTTCATGTGTATGTGCATGCAGTCTATAGCACCTACTACCTCAGGGTATTCTGCTATTTTGTGAAAGAGACACATATTGCTGGTCCACACCTCACGGGTTCTGAGGAAATATATGTGCTCACCAGCATGTGCTGACATGGCATTCAGGAACTGGTGGATTACCCCGGATGCAGTTACCTGTGAGATTCCCCATGATATCTCCAGCTGGCCTTTGGAAGGTACCTGTGGATAGTATTCTTAGACCTACACATACCTTGGTATCCACTGAGATGGGTTCCCCTCTGTTGGTTCTGTGTGTGAGGTGTGGCCGGCACAGTTCTACAATT
>NC_056731.1:1790077180-1790137180 GCF_019279795.1 Protopterus annectens
GATTTTGGCAAGGGATCAGAGAATGGCAATTGGTCAATAGTTAGTGAATTCTGTGGAGGGGACGCTTTGTGTAGGGGACAATATGAGATATTTTACAGAGGATAGGAACACATTGTTCTGTGAAAGAGCATTTGATTAGCATTGATATAGGATAGGCTATGGAAGTTGCTGCTACTTTTAGAAATTCGTTAGGTAGTTGATTGGCAGCAGAGGATGAGGGCTTTAATTTGTATAGCAGTTTTTATTTGACTGGTTTGAATGGGCTTGATGGTAAAGGAGCTAGGTTGGCTTCTCTAGTGGTGGGTATAGTAAGGGGTGATTAATTGTTGGTTATGAGGGCTATAACTGGGAGAATTGAATTTATATGCCAGACTTTCTGTGGTGTCATTGGTGGTTGGTATAAGGGTAGTGGATGTTCCTGGGTTTAGGAGATGATTAATGGTTTGCCAAAATTTTGAGGGATTGCTCTGTTTTTTTTGTCTTGGTTAATTTGTTTCTTGGCTTGGATCCTAAGTTGTTGATATGTAATTAGGCTGTCTTTGTTTCTATGCTAGAGTGACCAGGCTTCATCCCTCTTTTTAAGTAGTAGTTTGGTGTCACTAGTTAGCCACAATAGTTGTTTGATTTTGGAGCATATTTTCCTAATGGAAGCTAGGCTAAGTATTTCAAGAAAAGTATTGTTATAATATTGAACAGCAAAGTCTAACTGAAGTGATTTTAAAGGCGGCCAGTTGCACTGCTGCAGGAGCATATTAAATGTAGGGGTCTATATTATATAAGTGAACGCAATGAATTGTGAATGCTAGATAATTCACCCACAATCCCCGAAAACCCAAAATGTCAAACATACGGATCAGTGATTTTTTTTCCCAGGGAAAAAAAATCGCTGATCTGTAAAAAAAAAAAATCAAAACACATAAATAAAGTGGAGTGCTTTGCCCCCCACACCCCCCCCAGTGTGGGGGACTGTACCCCCACATGCCCCCTACTTAAATATACCAACTCTGAGATCGCACCACAGTGGAGAAAATGGCAAAGTCCTGAAAACGGCACAGCTGTTCCCTACTTTCTGTATTTTGCCATTTCACTTAATGATGTTCGACTAAACAGAGTTTGCAATTCATTGCATTCACTAAAATAATAGGGAACCTAACTGTAGTGGCCAATTTTTTTTTTTATTTATTTTACTGTTAATGGATTTGAATATTATGTTGGGAGGGATGTGTATGCGTTTTCATAGAGAAAGGTAGGGGAGTGGTCACTGAGGGTGTCTGGTAAGCATCCTGCTAGGTGTGTTAGGTTAGGCCTTTTGGTTAGTATCCAGTCAAGTAGGGACATCTATTGGTATATTTGTTGCAGCATGTGGGAGAGTTAATAGTTTGTGAGAAGTTATATAGGTTGATCAAGCTGGAGGGATTATCAGAGGTACAGGTAAGCCAGTCAAGACTAAAGTTGCCTAGAATTAATATTTCTTGGTTGAAGTTGGTAGAGGCCCAGTAGAGAAGGTTTTCTATATTGGATTGGTTGTTACCTGGAGGTAAATAAATGGCTATGATTATGATTTATTTGTGGGAATTCATTTCTGGACATGTGGTTAGAATTTTGGAATTGAGGAGGTCTGGTGGAGAGCTGTTTAATTGGTATAGTTTGAGAGAATCTTTAAACATCATAGCAATATATCCTCTGTGTTTGTTAAGCCTGTCATGTAAAAATATACTGTAGCCTGCAGTTAGAAATTCTTCATCTTTTTTATGGGGTTTCAGCCAGGACTCGGTGAGTAGTGGATAAGGGCAGCATGGAAATCATTTGCTTTGTTTACGATGTTCCTTAGGTTGAAATTAATTATTAATAGGTCAGAGTTGCTGTTTTTAGTAAATAGGGGTTAGGGAGATGTATTAAGAGTTTCTTGATTTTGTGAGTGTAAATAGAAATGGGGGGCATAACAAGTTGGTTGGAAAAGTATTATTGGGCCTTGGGTTAGGATGAATGTCAGCTCATAGTTTGATTTGGGTTAGAGACTAGAAGAGGTGGTGCTTGTGTTTGGATGTTAGTGTTAAATGTATTTGAAGGGAGAATAGAGGGGTATGTGAGTGACAATATTTGACAGTGAAGAAAAGTAAGTTAGAGTTATTGTAAAGTTGTGGTGAGGTGTATATGTTTGTGACTGGATGGCTGTAATGGGTGTTGTATGGGAGAGCAAAGGGAGTAGGAGAGTGCAAGTATATGATGTGAGGTGTATGATCGGAGGTGGCTTGAAAGATAAGAAAGAAAAGACAGCCTAGGGGAATCAAGGATGCTATTGAATGTTTTGAGTACATGATAGTGAGGGGTGGGGAAAGGGGTGAGAGTGCAATAAAGATTAGTCCTATAGAACAAAGTTGTTGGTAGAGGGGAGGGTCAATGAAGTAAAGCGGAGAGAAGTAGTAGGTGGGTGGATGTAATGAGGGGAGAGTAGTTGTGGTGGAGTGGGTGTGGTGATAGGTGAGAGGGAGGTAGGGGATAAGCTAAAGTGATAGTGGTGTGTTTTGTAGTTAGGTATCCATTTAGGGAGAGTGGGGATGGGGGTGGGGGGTGGTATTGGGTGTGCGGTAGGGTTGTTAATAGCATTTAATATTGCAATGGGACTATCTAAAAATGTGAGTTGTAACTATAGTTAACATATTTACCTTGTTTCACTGTACTGAATTATGAGCATTGTCCCACTAAAGACGTGCTTCATTCCTTGTTTCACTACACTGAATTATGAGCATTGTCCCACTAAAGACGTGCTTCATTCCTTGCTTCACTACACTGAATTTAGAGCATTGTCCCACTAAAGACATGCTTCATTCCTTGTTTCACTACACTGAATTACGAGCATTGTCCCACTAAAGACGTGCTTCATTCCTTGTTTCACTACACTGAATTACGAGCATTGTCCCACTAAAGACGTGCTTCCTTCCTTGTTTCACTACACTGAATTACGAGCATTGTCCCACTAAAGACATGCTTCATTCCTTGTTTCACTACACTGAATTACGAGCTTTGTCCCACTAAAGACGTGCTTTATATGGTAATTATTTCCAAGGACAGCAAAAGGTCTGAGAAATACTTCGAAATGTATTTAAAAGCAATAAGGACCATGAGTAGGACCATGGGCAGGATTCACAGAGGTTTATTTTGCTGTGGAAGTTTTACAGGATTCAAGGAATGCTGTCCTGCTATGATTTCCGAAAGTTCTAACCATAATACAAACAACAGTCTCTTTCTGGAAGCAACATGTTAATGTGTCAGTATGAGGAATAAGTCATTGCTAATTAACTATATTCTTTCTTCTTGAAATGAAGGCAGCTCTGGATTAACCTGTCACAGTGAATCAGAGAACCATTTTTCTGAGTTAATTTTTTCTTAGAAAAGAAAACATGATTTATTCACTTGGATGTAGGTTGATGTGTCTGTGTCTGTGTCTTTGTGTTTATGTGTACATGTATGTGTGTCAGTAGGGGCATAAATGCAGATGAAAGGATATCTGTTTGTGTGTATGTATGTGCATTTGTGTGTGTGTGTGTGTGTGTGTGTGTGTGTGTGTGTGTGTGTGTGTGTGTGTGTGTGTGTGTGTGTGTGTGTGTGTGTGTGTGTGTGTGTGTGTGTGTGTGTGTGTGCGCTCACGAGCATGCATGCGTGTGCGTGTGTGTGTGTGTGTGTGTGTGTGTGTGTGTGTGTGTGAATGTTTTTGACTTTGTGTGTGTTTGTGTGCTTGTGTATATCTATATCTATATATATATATATATATATATATATATATATATATATACATAGGTTTACCATTATAATTTCACCGTGCAATTGCTCGGCTATGAAGTATTCAGACAACAGATGTTCGAATACTTCATATTTTGGCAGGTTACGTGAGCAAATGGTATAATTGCGAATGGACTGTGCATTCGCAATTATAACGTTTGCTCATGTAAAGGGATCGCGGTACAGTGCGGTTAGGGAAGTACATCCCTTTTCTCACTGTAGTGAGATCTCGGAGTTGGAATATTAAGTTAGGGGGGTGTGGGGTGCTGCACCCTCCACAGGGGGGTGCAGGGGGGCTTGCCCCCCTGCATAAATGGGATTTTAGGCTAGCTAGTTAGGGAGTTAAGGGACGAGTGGGATTGCTGTTAAGTGTTGAAAATGTCGTGAATGATATTTTCGACATGACATTGGGAACATTCGGAATTGTGGACTTTCGGTGAAACACTTCGCTAATAAGTACACTTTTTTTTTTATTTTCGTAATTATGATAGTAAACTATATATTTATATATATATATATATATATATATATATATATATATATATATATATATATATATATATATATATATATATTATATATAGGTTCATAGGTTCATAGGTAGATACTAGGCTATCTGCCTTAGGGCATTTATAAGCCTAGCCCGAGTGTATTTGGCTTTCGCTTCCCTATTAGATTAGCCTGCTGTGCCTCTGTATAGTAGGTCACAGAAGGTAGCCCTTTAAGATTAGTTTACTGTGCCTCTGTCGAGCAGGGACACAGAAGAGATCCCAGGGGTGAATTTGCGATTTACCATCCAAGCGTCCAGATTTTGCTTGAAGAGGGTCAGCAAGCGGCTATGTCTAACATGAATTGGTATTTTATTCCAGAGTGAGGGGAGCCTCTGGGAAATGAATCTGTCCATCCCGCATGTCCTATTTATTTTTGTGCTGAGGTTTAAGTCCCTGGAGCGTGTAGCTCTAAGGGATTTGGATTTTTTGAGGTGGAGCATGTCCATTTATTTTGGGTTAGACATGGCTTTGTACGTCAGGCATAGATCGCCTCTGAGTAGGTGGTAAGCAACTGAGTAGAGCTGGAGTTTCTTTAGTCTAGCTGCATAGGATATGTTTGTAGCCCATGATCCTCTTGGTGAGGTACTTTTGGGGTCTCTCCAGTTGCTGCAGGTGTCGGGTAAGGTACATCCCAAAAAGGGCATTGTATTCAATTATGGGCCTGATGAGTGACGAGTAGAGGGGCACAATGACCTCTCTTGATCTAGATGCGTTCCCTTTCATGATAAGGTGGGCTATATAGAAGGTCTTTCTAACCACTTTGGCAACGTGATTATCAAAGGAGAGATTACTATCTACATTGGTCCCCAAATCTCTAATAACTTCTTCCGTACTTAATGGATTACCACCTATATGGTAATTTGTGGGCACTATGTTTTTCCCAAAGGGGATGACTATGCACTTTTTAGCATTTAGCTTGAGGCCGTGGTTCTGGCACCAAGCATCTGTCTCTGTGAGACCCTTTTGGAGGATGCTTGTGTCAGCTGGAGAGTCAATTATGGCTCCCAGTTTGCAGTCATGTGTGAACTTTGTCAGCCATAGTCCCCCCGTGTTAGCCTGAACCTCAGAGAAGTATATACCGAATAAGAGAGGTCCCAGAGCTGAGCCTTGTGGGACGCCACTTGTAACTGGTTTGGATTCAGACGTGGCACCTGTGATTCTGACCATGTGGGTTCTATCCCTGAGCCAGTTTGCAACCCATCTTGTGATATAGGGGTTGATATTTAAGCTGGTAAGCTTATTTATGATGCCCGAGTGGGGTATTGTGTCGAAGGCTTTTGCGATATGTGTGTGTGTGTGTTTGTGTGTGTGTGTGTGTGTGTGTGTGTGTCTGTGTGTGTGTGTGTGTGTGTGTGTGTGTGTGTGTGTGTGTGTGTGTGTGTGTGTGTGTGTGTGTGTGTGTGTGTGTGTGTGTGTGTGTGTGTGTGTATGTGCGTATATGTGTGTGTGTGCTGGAATATATATGTGGTTGCATGGATGAATTTTTCTATGAGTTAGAGTGGGGAGGGCTTGTTTGTGAGTGTGTGTGTGTGTGTGTGTGTGTGTGTGTGTGTGTGTGTGTGTGTGTGTGTGTGTGTGTGGACTCGTGCATTTGGAAATCTCAATGTATATAGGGGGTGCATATCCTACTGCAACTCATTGGCTGGTCGGGAGAAAACTAACATAGGTTTGACAGCACAATGTACAACTGTGATACATGGTAATGAGTTGCTAATGAAGTGTTTCTCTTTCTAGACTTATGTCTCTGAATTGGAGATTCTCTCTCCTTTCTGCAAGTGCAGTGGGGAAAGAATCTTTGTAAATCCCAGTATGTGAGTTTTACCTAAATATATTAGTTGCTGGGTTTTTTATATTTCTTCCCCTCTTTTAATGGAGACATTTGTCATCATTGCTGTACTTGAAATAAGCAACGTGCTTTGATTCAGTTAGTGCAGAAACTACGAGGGATGACCTGTGATTGTACTGACGTTTGTAAGGGTTGCAAAATAATAATACTTGAAACTATCTAAAGTATCTTTAAGTATTAAGATCAATTAAATCTTGTGATGCATTTTGATTATGATATTACAAGTATACATTTGTCTTCTAAGACAAACATTAAGAAATTAGATTTATACTGATTTATAAAACAATACAGAAGATGAATCTTCTTCGTTGTACTTTTTATGTGGAATTGGAGTGGCATCCTGTAACTTTGGTTAAAACTTGAAAATAGGTTAATGCAAGGATTTATTTATTTATTTATTCGTTCCTTCATCCATTCGTTTATTTATTCATTTATTTAGTTTGGTGACTATGGTAAAGCACTGATCCAAATGGACCTACTTCAGTCTTAGTCCAGACAAATATAAATGAGAGTAGAAAAGCAAGTTCAGAAGTATTATGATTACAAAAAAAATGATGTGTGCAGACAGCGATGAATCAGTAACTGTAACAATAACAAAGTACACAGTACAGAGGACAATATGATTGGATGGTTATAATAAGGAGGGAGGAAAATAAAGAAGAAGAGAGTTAAACAGTGAAGGGACAGAATGCAAAATATAAAAGATTGAACAACCTTATGTAGCGTATTACACAAGTTACTTTACCCCTGTAAAATTGTTACTAACTAAGTAATTATTTAATTCTAAATGTATACCAGCTGCATAATACATATATTTTGTGTAGATATTAGATTCTCTCTATGCATTAAAATAGAGGCTCACTGTTAAGTCCATTTCCTATTAACGTATCATTGATAGGTAAGAACTTTGATGTCTAGATTTAGAATGAAATAGTTATTTATTTTTTTATTCGTTAACTGGGAAATTAAGTGGACCTAAAGACATTTTTTACTATTTCACAGACTGGAAGGAACAAATAAGAATTTACAACCAACAATTCTAAGAGTGCAATGCAAAATTTGCTGATTGTTGCATGCAAAACTAGTACCACATATATTGATGGACAGACTGACATTTGATTATCAGGAAAGTCTGATTGGGTAGGTACCCAATTTCAGTGAAGAAGAAAAGCTCCAAAGTATTACAAAAATATTTAAAAAGAAAAGTTTTACAATCTTCAAAAATAATACAATAAAAACAATAAAAAAAATTGAGCTTAAACAATTATACCAAATTAGACATAACGTGAAAACATTATTTAAAAATAAATGTACTTATATAGCAATGATTTAATATTTAGGGAGATTTATCCAGTCTAGAGAAAATAAAGGCTATTTAGTATAATACAGACATGAACTGCAGTAAGAGGTAGGAGAAAAATACAGGGCTATGACATATTTAGATAGAGTCAGGTGGGAGCGAAACTGATTGAACTAAGGAAGTGAGTGAAAAGGGAGGAGTAAGGAGGTATAATATACAAATACATACTTGTTTATATCTGGAAATATAGTTTATCCTAGTGATGAGCAAGAAGAAGGCATTGTCCTGATGGATACAGGCAAGGAGTTCCAGGCCTTAGCAACAAAGTATGAGTACATATCACACCCAGCAGATATGATAGGTCTGTGGACAGGGATGAGATTTTGGTCACTGGATTTTAATGACCAAGAGTGAATATAATTGTGTAGAATGGTATTTAACGCTGGGCAAGCAGATGGATGCTGTATAAGTTTATAGGTGGTGAGAAGCTGTCCATATATTAGTTGATGGGTAGGTCAAACCAGTTTAGCTTTTTAGTGCTATACAGTGGTGGGTTCTGAAAGGGTTATTTGCTGCAAATTTAGCCACTTTATTATAGAATTGTTCCAGTTTTGCTTTTTATGATTCCTGGAAGTTAATAAGAATGGGAGCACCAAAAAGTAGTGAGGGGAGGAGGGAGATAGTGGCAAGTTTAGTTTTAGTCATTGATGAAAATGTTTTGGCTCTGTAAAGCTTCTCTAGTTCTTTTTTTCCAGTTTTGAATATTTGAACATGTAGGTTGAATTTAAGATTATCACCCACTATAATCCCTAATAACACAATGGTTGCATTATTTAAAGAAAGGATTTTACTGTTTGTGTTTTGATGAAAGAGAGAGAGAAATTTGGGGAATAAAGAAGTTGGTTGAGCATGAGTTGTGAGTTAAATGCATGTTTTAGCGACTATAAATCTTCCTGAGTAATTTTTACAGATGTGTTACATGCAAGAAGTATTACATACATAATAGAGTGGTTTACCTTCATGTGTGCGTATTGCACACTGGCGAACAGCAATTGTCCGAAAGGCAGTTTGCAAAGTTTGCAAATGCCGAACGGAAAACGGTTCAAATGTGCAATGAACAAATGCAAAGTGACATTCGCTCATTGCACATTTGACATTTTGGGGCAGATTGCACTATAGTGGGGATCGGAAAATGGTCCCTTTCCCCACTGTAGTGCAATCTCGGAGTTAGAATATTAAAGTAGGTGGGTGTGGTGGTGCAGCCCCCCACATGGGGGGTGCAGAGGGGCTTGCCACCCTGCTTTACACTTCATTAGATTTTTTTTTTTTTGACATTAATGTTCGAAAATCAGCGAATCTCCTTTCCGATTTGCTGATTTTCGAACATTTAAAACTGTCGCTGTTTTCATTTTCGTACTTATGATTCGCTCATATGAGCAATCCCACCACTGTGATTCGGCTTTGTAAAGGTAAACCTAATAGAGTAATGATTGCCATATGTCTCATTTGAAAAGATGTCAATAGAAAATAACCAATTTAGAATAACAAACTATGTTTATCCAACACAATTCATTTGAATTGCCAAGGCTAAAGGAAAATGTTATCAATCACTATTCTGGTTTAAAAGATACACATGGTATTTTGATGATGCCTTGTCAATGTTTTGTAGATGGTATTAGATTCTACTCATTTCTGACTGGTAGCAGATTCCAGCTTGCAGAAGCAACCTTAGTTAATATGTTCTTCTTAAAACATAAGTAAAATTAAGGTCAATATATTTTATCTTATATCTGTATTATCTGTTGTCTGAGGAGGTAGTAATGAGCAACAAACTGCTTGCAATTTTTTTGTGAATAAATTGGCTATGACTCATTAAAAAAAACTTGAAAATCATAATATGACAATATTTAACACCATATCTGCTCCATCTGGAATAATCAGACACTTTTCTTTTTATAAAGTTATACAATCATAATGCCATGAAACTTACATAGGTTCATTGGTTCATAGGTGTTTATAGGCTAATAACCACAGGGGCCTTTTTAAGCCTAGCCATGCACCCCAAATCTCTGACAAGTTCTGATATCCTTGATAAGTGTAAGCAGGGGCTTTGGAGATTAAACATTTACAAGCTAGAGCCTGGGAGATGAACTATTTACAGGCTGCCTGTGTCTATTGAGACATAGGTGCCAAACCAAGGATGAATTTTCTGTCCCCCATCCAACTGTCCAGGTTGCACTTGAACTGGGTTAGGGAGGAACTCTACTTCACATGGATGGGGAGCTTGTTCCAGAGACGAGGTAATCTCTGGGATACATACTTGTTTTTCCAGCAGGTCCTATTTATATCACAGGCAAGGTTTAAGTCTTTAGAACAGGTAATTCTGGTGTTGTTTATTTTGTGGATATGCAAGAGGTCCATCAGAGTGGGGTCTAAAAATGCCCTGTATGTCAGGCATAGAGCTCCCATCAAAAGCCTGTAGGAGACAGAATACAGGGATAGAGCCTTGAGGCAGTCTGCATAGGACATTTTACTTATGCTCTGTATTTTTTAGTGAGGAACCTCTGTGGACATTCCAGTTGTTGGATATGCCTGATTAGGTACATACCAAAGGGGGCATTGTACTCAATAATAGGTCTGATGATGCCAAATACAGTGAAACAATGACTTCCTTGGACTTAGATGCCACACCTTTGTTTATAGGTTGCGCAACATGGAAGGATTTCCTCACTACTCTAGACATGTGATGATGAAAGACTAAATTACTATCTATGTGTGTCCCCAAGTCCCTGACTACTGGCTCAGCTGTAAGGGGTGTTCTATCAATATGATAGTTACCAGGAGTGGATGACTTCCTGAAGGTTACTATTATGCATTTCTTGGCATTTAGTTTTAGTCTATGGCTCTGACACCAGCTGTTTGTCTGTGTCAGCCCCTCCTGGAGAACATTTGTGTCAGTGTGGGGTTCAATGACAGCTTCTAATTTGCAATCATCTGCAAATTTAGTCAGCCAGAGACCACTGATATTGATCTTGACTTCAGAGTATTATATTCAGAGTATTATAGTATTATAAGATGGTATCAGCTCTGTGATACTCAGCTATGTCTTTCTTTACAAAGTTAAACAATGTTGGTGCCTTGGATCTGGCAATGTAATAAAATGACATACTTTCAAAGCAGGTTTTAGTGGCATTTGGGAATTGACTGTTGAATGTAAAGGCATGACATTTAGAGCTTGCTCATGTTTAACAATAAGAATATTCATACCTATTGCTTTGCTTAACTGAGGTGTCAACTAATTGCTCAGCTTATCATAGATCTTTAGTTAATAAGAACTTTGTTTAACATGGTTCTAATGTGACATTTAAATAAAATATAATGATCCAGCCAATCACTATAATATTTAAAGCATGTTATCCATTTCCTCCTGTACCATTTGGTCTTTTATAAGTAGAGTAGCTATCTGTATATGCTTCTAGACTGTGCTAAAGGAACAGGTATAACAAAGGTGTTGTGTTCCGGCAGTGTAATGTGGACAGGAGAACAGAATGTCACCTGATAGTGATGATCAAAATGTAAACAAAGGTATAACTCATATGTTCGTGTAGAAACTTGCATAATATGGAGAAAAGCTGTCTCTGATAGGTAGTTACACAATAAGATCTCCAGAAACAAGTAAAAAGTTAATATTGAAATACTGAAAAATATAATTAGTGGCTGGAAAAGTAATCGAAGAACCATATTTATCAGGGAGGTTAACATTCCATTAAGAACATGGAGTTGCCAATGTGTAGCATAAGGAATGATGCAAAAGTAACCGCAATCTTGTTGAAGGCTGGACTATACAGAGAATGAGATTGAAACCCAGTTACAGGAGTGTGCTTGACACAATCCCAAGCAATGTAAATTGTGTGGCAGTGGTGGTAATGAGGGTGGCATTACTTAACAGTAAATTATGCTTCTTTTGGGCTTGCTGTCCTATTGGTAATGATGGAACATGTCACTGGTAAGGGATTTGTATAACAGTAATGAGTAAGGAGTACAGAACTGATACAGTTATGAATATGGAAAAGAAGAAAGATGAAAGGAGAAAAAAAAAGCACTGGCTAAAAATTACAAGATATGGAAGGCTATGAATGTACAGGAAGCCCCACATATGGATGAGATATGCTGAGTAGGAGAAAAGATCTCTCAGGTTTCATAAAATATCAGTATCATCCATCCAGCTTGTTAATGTAACCTAGAGAAAGACATGAAAGAAGTATGCGAGTTAAGCAAAGTACATCTTCTGATGTATTAGTAAACTTGTGAGGAGTCAGCATGAATTTGTCACATAGACATGAATGAGAAATTTGAATATGGTTCAGATCAGGATGAATTACTGCGTGTATTCCTTCACACTGTATTTACTCATAAACAACAAATCAAAGCTCCAAATAAGGATAGCTGGGTAGTTGCTTATAAGAACCAATGGGCATCATCTTTCCAATGGAGAAGGTAGAAAAAAGATGCAAGGGGCAGGTGAAAAGGAAGAAATCAAAATTGAACATGGAAGGATTGAAGAACATTGTTGTAAGAAAAAAGAAGAGAAAGACAGATGTTGACTACATGACTCAAGCTCTGGATTTACAACACCAGCTGGATGAGAATTTAATACACAATGAAAACAGTGGGATTAATAAGACTAATAGTGATGAATTTCTCTCCTTCATAACAATTGATAGAGCAGATATTACTGTATTAGAAGCTGAAGATTCCTCAGAGCTGGCCAGGAAAGATATTCTTGTAACTGAAGATTCAATTATTAGAGGAACTGACACTTATATTTGCAGAGATGATAATGAACATCAAATAGTGTTATGCTTGCAGGAGCAAAAATCAAAGATGTGAGACAAGCCCTGGAATGCTTTAATGTAAGAAAATATGGATCTGTTTTTATTCATTTTGGTATAAAGGATGTCACCCGCAAGGATTCTCTGACTGTTAGTAGGGAACTGACAGCCATCTTAGATAGTATAGCTTGTACTGGTGTTAGGATGTATTTTTCACAAATCACCTATAGAAAGGAAAGTCAGGTCACTGAATGAAAACATCTTTTGCGTAAATACCTACATGGAAAAAATGTCCTGTTTTAAATAATGGAAATGTGCAGAGCATCCAAGCCTTGTTTTTGGTACATGTATTCAAACAGGATGGTGTACATTTATCAAGATCAGGGAAGAGAATTTTTGCAGTAGATATTTTGCAATATTTGACAAACACTAGGCAGGATTTTTGCCTTGTTGAAAATTTAGCAGTTTACAGATAGCAATATTTGATGCATCTCTGATGGTTGTTAATGCTAGGAGCATTAATAATAAAGTTTTTTTTTTTTATTGGAAAATTTGCTGTGTTCCCACAAGATTGTTGTTGCTATTGTTTGTGAAACATGGTTAAAGAACAATAACTGGAAACCAGTTCTGTCAGGGTATAAATGTTTTTACTGTAACAGACATTCTAACAAAAATCAGGTGTTGATGTAATGATAGGGATTAAAGATAGCTATGAGACCTGTGATTATTACATGTTCAGTAATAACACCAATACTATAGACTGTGTAACTGTGACAATAAAGACAACCCTGGGACATATAACAATTGTTGGAGTGTATAGACCACCAAAGTCAAGTGCAGATGACCTAGAGGAATTCATACATTTATTGCATGAAACACAGGAGGAAAGAATAATATTAGCTGGGGATGGGACTTAAATTTATCAGAAACAAACTGGAATCATATTGATTCAACAATGTCAGTAAGGAAATTATTCACAGTATATATTCACAAGCAACAATTGCTTTAGATTATTAAAAAACCCACCGGGGACGGAACATGCTAGGCATTGTTTGTGTTCCCAAAGAAATTACTGTAAATTCAAGTCAGGTTTTACCACCATTAATGTGCAGGGATTATAAAGCTTAATTTGTTGCTAGATAATTCTGCCAAACTGAAATCTAAGTTAATGCACAGAAAGTTAATTACAGATTATATGGAAGTAAAATAGTCACTATGTAAAACTAATTGGAATGAGTTGTTCAGTGGAAAAACTGCAGATGGAATGTGGAAAGTTTTGAAAGAAGAATTGTTTGAGTGTAAAAAATAAAAAAATATGTTTAACATCAGGATCTATGCATACAACTCTAGGCATACAACATCAGGGGATATATTTCCATAAGAACAAGATATCTGATTAAGGTGAGAAACAAAAAATATAAGAAATTGAAGAGAGGTTGAACTACAACTTTGAAAACTGAAATAAACAAGCTGGGCAAACAGATTAAGCATAGTGTGAGACAAGATCAAGAAAAATTTGAAGAAAATTTATATAAAGATATTGAGCATAATAGGAAACCTTTTTATAGGTACATAACATGTGGAAGGAGTAAAGACACACACATTGATAAACTGTGTGGAGATTCTAAAATTTATTCTCAGACACAACAGATTATAGATATATTTATAAAATTTTATGCAAAACAGTTTGGCTCCACAAAGGGGGTAGTAAATTGTCCTACTGACATCCAGGTAACCCCAGATACTGGAATCAAATTAGATTTTATTGAAAAATAACTATGAAAACTAGATCCAAACAAAGTGCAGGGAGGAGACAGAATTAGTAACAATGACCTGAGAACTCTTCAGCAAGAGATCTATTACCTTTTGTAACATGATGTTCTATAACAATATAATAACAGCCATGAATGAAAAATTGTGCTGTGATATAATTTATATAGATTTAACTTCTGCATTTGACAAGGTCATACACAAAACACTGATCAATAAATTAGCACAACTAGGTACTGATGTACTGTTGGTAAGATGGATAGCTGCATGGCTTACAAATAGGACATGGCAAGTATCATTTGGGCACAGGAGAATAATATGCTGATAAATACATCAAAAACTAAGCATATGAGATTTGGGAGACATAAATTGAAAGGTGAATATTTAATACAGCACACAGTGATTGAAACTGTAGACTCATTTAAGGACCTGGATATATTGGTAGATTCAGCTATGAGTTTTTCTAATCATATCAATCAATTGGTTGATGATAGTTATAGAACTATAGGTTGTATAAAAAGATTTATAAAGTCTAGGAAATAAAAATGATGATGTAATTGTTTGTTAGTTATATTATAGCCAAACTTGAGTATGGCATAACAATATGGAAACCCTATAAGAAAACAAGCATAAGTTAACTGGAAAGAGTACAGTGGAAATATAACAAGGGAATCCATGGATGTGAAAGTTTAAGTTATCATGAAAGACTAAAATATCTGAACTTGTACAGAGTCTCTTACAGAAGAGGAGATCTTATTCAAGTATATAGGCCATTTAGTGACAACTACCTTTGGGAATGTTTGGGGTTAACAAAAAGTACTAGACAATCATCAGACAACCTATGTAGAAGATTCTACAGACATGAGAAGTGTACTGCTTGGTTCTCTGATAGAGTAGCTGATACATGGAACATACTACCAAATTACATTAAAGCAAGTGCTAGTTTAGATATTTTTAAGAATAGCCAGGATACTTATTATGGGAACAAGTGTTTTGGTATATTGGCAAGCTAGAAGGGCATTAATGCACGTGCTTGAAATATTTTTGTATGTATGTATGTATGTATGTATGTATGTATGTAATGAGCTTCTGCAAAAAGTGACGTGAAAAACAGACAGAAGGAATTCAGGATTCTGAATGTAGATAAGGTGCTGTTTCTAGATGTCCTGCCCTCCTAAGGTGATACAGAAGATGTAAGTGGAACTCACTGACTCAGTAGAAAAAATCTAGCACCTCTTCATTGATGACTGGACATATCTTGCAAGAATAAAAATTAATAACATTCATGGGTACAGTCAATATTTTTTGGAATTTGTATGTATTTTCAAAATATATCCGCTCTTGCCTTAGTCTTCATCCTCCTATACTAGGCAGTGCATCTTTGGATGACATATCTCTTTGTTTCTTATTAAGAAATCCTGGAATGCAGGGGTGTTTAAGCAAAATAATTATAAAATAAACAACATAATTGCAGTAGAAGAACACTAAATATGACAGTTTTTTTATTTAAATACTAGCACATTGCATTGCTCAAAATAACTAAATTATTCAAAAGAAAAAGTGCAGATATAATATATGCCTGGATACAATTATATTGATTCCCTTGAATGAGGTAGTTAAAAAGTAGTTAGGCTTTTGTGGTTCATTAGTCTTACTTCTCTTCTAGAAAAAGTTTAAAAAAGAGTGAATATCAGAGAAGTGGATATCCTGAATGCTAATTCTCTGGCCAGTACTTCATTATTTGACTTTAAACAATGGAGGACTTTCCTGTCTAAATTTATTCAAATTTACTCAGTTGTATGACATAAGTAGCACTGAGATGGACATTGACAGACGTGGATATAATGCATTTCTATGTGAGAGTTTCACCTTAAATACTTAATTTCAATGCAAGGCCTTGGATGCTGTACTCCACAAAAGGCTAGTAAGAATCTGAAATACTTGATGTGCAGTGTATTGTGGTGGGAGATATGAAACTGATTATTAACTAGGGAAAGTTATACAGGGAAAAAGATTTAAGCAGTGGGTAGTCTGAGGACCAGTTCTAGGACTATTCTGGTTAAGTATGTCCTTGTCATGTATGACATTGTTATTAGAAGTAACAACAGCTTACACATGGATGATACAAAGGTTGGCATCATAATTACCTGTAGTGTATAGCCTCCAGGATGATAAGTGGCAGCTTCTATTTTTGACTGAAATTTAACATAAAAGAGTACAAGGTTATGCAACTGTAACAATGCTGCATTGCCATTGTACCCTTCAATATATATGCTCTCAGCCATAAGTCTATTATATTCTGCAACAATTTGTGCAACTGTTTCGAGTTATCTGCTACAAAGCTAAATTTGTCAGTATCTCTTTTTACTATTCTATACATTATTTGAACCACCACATATAGAGTCATAGGTGTGCACTAGGTTAATGGTCCTGGAGCCTTTACAAGCCTAGCCCAAAAAAATTGCCCAGGCACCATTCCACCCAATGTTAGTTCACAGTGCCCGTATTCAGCAGGACAATTGGAATGATTCCTGGGGTGAACTTTCTGTTACCCATCCACTCATCAAGATTTCTCTTGAAGAGGGCCAGCAAGGTGCACTGCTTGACATGAATGGGAATCTTATTCCAGAGTATGGGCAGTCTTTGGGAGTTGAACCTATCCCTCCAGTATGTTCTGTTAATTGTGGTAATGAGGTTGTGATCTCAGGAGCGTGTGGTGTGGGGTGATTGGTATTTCTTTAGGTGCAGCTGTCAGAAAAATATGTATTAATGTGTGTGCTTAATGCTAATTAGAAACTAAATAAGTTACGTTTTTCATTCTATTTTATATGCACTGTTTTATATACAGTTGAGTTTCATATGAGACTGAAAAGATGCTTTTTGAAACTGCAGTGTGCTTTCTGAAACTTGCAAGATGCCCTCTGACCTAGTAATTGCTAGCACAGTAATATTCATGTTTATGCTTTTTGGAAATGTACTTGAGAAGCAGGTGATTATCTGCTAGGTCAGGAAGAAATGAATGAACAATGCTATATTCTGAAATGTAATGATTTTAAACAATCAGCTCTGTTCGAAGTATGAGAACATGTGCAGCTGCAGAAGTTAGAGATAACATAGACAAAGGACTGTTAGAGAAATGAACTGCAATCTATACTTGCTTTGTGCTCGAATTAGCTATAGTACCTTGAATGGTAACATTGCATATATCTAATCGGTGGTAGCCAAGGCCACGTTGTTTTTCTTAGGAAGTTTCTCACAAAAATTGATAGTACCAGCAGAATATTGTAAAAACAATTACTACTAAATGATGATGACAAAACTTGTGATTCACTACGTCAGCTTGGTAGGCAATGTCTTATTAGAAAATGTATAAAAATGTCTTCATTTCCTGGTTCTAGTTAGACAAACTCTGTATTAGCACGTTTTTGTCTCCTTGCTGCAAGATTAAAGTGCCTTAACCTGAACCTACCATGTTTTGATCATTTTTAAAGTATATTTTTCCTTTGACAGTTTGGTCCTTCGGACCGGAAAGTATCTCTCACTCTAGGCTCAGGTCAGAATTGGGCCTGGTGGCATGCACCCATATGGAGAAGTGGCCACATCGGCTCTTCTGTTTTGAAAGACCTCTGACTGAATTGTCGTTCGAAAGAGGCCAGCCACTGTTTCTTATCTGGGATTGGAGGACGAGTCAACGATCCGGTGGATCAACACACGGAGGGTCAGGTAAGGAGGAATTTACCTTTTTTTCTGTTTTAGATCAGGGACTTGTTACAGTATTGTTTTGTCAGGGAGATTTGCATTTGCAGATCAGGGACAAAAAGATTGCTGTCTTGTCATAGATCAGGGAAACAGAATAGGTAGGCAGTTATTCTAGATAAACTGTGAAAAGGTGTAAAAACGTGGTACCACATGATAAAAAGGGTTACATAACAATTTCTGACTTAGCTAAGGCAATATGGGAAATCAGTGCACAAAAAGTTCCCGAGACCAGCCCTTAACCAAAGACGCGAAATATATGCAATTACAGCGTGCCGATAATGTTAAGTATTATACAAAATGGGTTGAAAAATACAAATTTGATGGTAATTTAGATAAACCTTCACTTATTAAACTTGTTAGACAACTTAAAACAGACGCGAAAGGTCAGCTAAAAAAGCAATGACAATTAGGAGTCCCTCAGGCACACAGGTGGCTTGAGGAAGCAAACCGCAGGGAACAAAAGATTAAAAATTCAAAAGCAATGTTCTTAGATAAAAAAGACAATAACTTGGTAATAGCAACAGCCCCTCCTCTGCCTCCTCCGCTTCCCTTACCAGAATATGAAGCGAGTGGACAAGCTGATCCACCTCCGCTATACCCAGCTGTTCCTGCAAAACCAAAACTGTTTGTTAGAGATCCTATCAAGACTAGGTCTCGAACACACAACTTAAGAGGGGGTATTGAATTATATGAAATGAATAAAAATTCACAAGCTATGAGTGAAGAAGAGATATGTCCACTCATAGAAGTACCAAATCCGCAGGCAGGACAGGCAGGACAGGATCCAACTCTTCTAGTATATAGACTGTGGACACCGGAAAACATCCGGAAAGCCACAGAGAGAATTCTCCATCCAAAAGTTAATTTTAGAAAATTCTTAGAAGATTTACAGGGCATGAGGTTAAGTTACCATTTGAATGGAGAAGAAGTAGAAAAAGTAGTTAGACAAATCGTAGGTCCAGATTGCCACATGATCAGTGGCAACTGGAGTCCCCGTGACGCAGAGCTTAGACCACTCCCACATAGTAACGCAGAACTGGACAACAGAGTGAAAGGTCTGACAGACCGAATCTCTGAGAAATGGAAGCCTAGGGCTGATTGGACTTGCATTAATCAGTGCATACAACAAGAAGGTGAAACTGTTGATAGATATTATGCCAGATTATTAGAATGTTTTAATAACCATTGTGGAATGCAGGTACCTGAAGACCAAACACATGATTCCCCATATGAGCAACAGCTAAAGAATGCATTTTTAAAAGGCAGCATTGCACCCATTAGCAGCTTTATTACGAAGCATATGGTAGATCATCGTACAAGTAGATTACAGTCATTACTTGAATATGCAAGACATGCTGAAAGGCATTTTAATAGCAAAAAGAAAAAGAAAACTCAAGTATTTGCAGTAGAAGATGGATCAGAAGTCTTTGTAGTACAAACTGTAAAGAAGGGTAAGAAAAATACCCAGGGAAACAAACAATCTGATAACGATCAGAAGACTTTGAGGAGAGAAAGAAAAGGGGTGAATATTTCAAATGCGGGAAAAAGGGACATTTAGCAAGGGATTGCAGGCAAAATAAGAAGGTAATCACGGAAGATAAGGAGGGTGAGGAATGACTATATGATAGTCAAGAATCACTGGATAGGGATAAACAAGAAAAGACAAATGCAAACATGATAGAAAGGGTAGAGGATGTGACAGAAGAAATAGAGGATGTACATGAATTCATAGATAATGAAGAAAATGAAATTTTGGACTTAGCATTATTGAGCCTAGAGCTCTACTTAGCAGACACAAAACCGGAAGTTACACTTCTGGTAGAGGGGAGGGAAGTTAAATTCCTGTGTGACTCAGGGGCTTCACGGACCCTGATACATCCTTCCAAACTACCAGAAAATTCAGAATCACTTGACTACATATTAGTGAAAGCAGCTAATGGACAGCTGTATCGGGAGCCACTCTCCTACAACATAGCGATAACTGACCCAGTTTCAGGGATGACCCAGAAAAGCAAAATTGTTGTTTCTGCAAAATGCCCAGTGAATCTCTTGGGCAGAGACCTAATGCAGATATTTGGCATAGCCGTAGTTCCAACTATGCAGGGTATGGAAGCACAGCAACAATTGGATACATTTGTAGTGCGACCGGAGGGTGAAACATTTTATTGGTACAGCCAGGACTTAGTTACGACTGGTCCAGGGGCAGTAACCGAAGAACTGATGAACGTAGCCATCAGTAAATCCCCCTCCCTTGACACTGATAAACAGCATTTGTTGCATTCTACTCTATATTACTGTAACAGACCAGGACCTGATAAAGAATATGAGCAAGAACTGTTTAGAAACCATGCTAACAGATTAGTATTATGAAACTTGTACTGGGACACAGAAGGAAACAGTGTAGTAAGCTGTTCATTACCCCCAGGAGTTTCTAGCACTTTACAAATCTAATCGATGTACTACATGTGAGTTTAACTAAAGATAGAAACTTGAAGTGGGCAGACCTAGGAGAAAAAGTTACAAGGTGGGAAAAACAGACAGAGTTAGAACTTTCCGAACAGGGAGTACAAAAGCAGAAATTAAACTGGATAACACAGACACACCCAGCTGTGCACTCACAGACAAGTGAGGATAGCTGAGTAGCACTCTTACTAGAGGAAGAGGAAAAAGCCTTACGAGGGATACCAGAGACTCTCTGGTCAACAGGGAAATCAGATGTAGGACTTATTCGTACAGCAGGACCAGTTATTATCATGCCAAAATCAGCATTTTAGACCCCAAAAGAGACAATATCCCTTAAGAAAGGATGCAGAAATAGGAATCAAACCTATAATAGCAGCCTTACTTAAGGAAGGAGTCTTAATAGAATCTCCTGATTCACCAAGTAATACACCCTTATTTCCTGTTAGGAAAGCAAATGGAGAATGGCATATGGTCCAAGATTTACAAACTGTAAATGACGCAGTTATACCCAGGGCACCTACGGTGCCAGATTCACACACTTTATTGAATGATTTAAAACCTCAACAAAAGTATTTTTCTGTGGTAGATATTAGCAATGCATTTTTCGCAATACTGATACACCCTGACAGCCAATATTGGTTTGCATTTACATTTCAGGGGAAACGGTATACATATACGGGACTACCACAGGGATATTGTGAAAGTCCAACAATATTCACAGAAGAAATGGCAAGTAACCTGGCGGGATTTATCCCACCGAAAGGCAGTCAGATTTTACTTTATGTAGACGACATTCTGCTGGCAGCCCCCACCCAGCAAGAATGCAGAGAGGATACCATAGCATTATTACAATTTTTAGCCACTCAAGGACACAAGGTAAACAAAAACAAGCTGCAACTTTGGAAAAAACAGGTCAAATACCTGGGATATGTAATATCCAAAGAAGGCAGAATATTAGATGAAGACAGAAAAACAGCAATATTACAAGCACCTAAACCAACTACCAAGAAGGAAATGATGTCCTTCCTGGGTACTACTAACTTTTGTCGGAGTTGGATTCCAAACTATGCTTTGGAATCTGCTCCGCTGACTAACTTGATATTCAAAAAGCCGATGGCAGCACAAGATTTATTACAGTGGACACCAGAAGCAGAATCAGCTTTCTGCAAACTGAAACAACTGATAGCTTCTTCCTTAGTTTTAGGATTACCAAACTATCATAAACGATTTTTCCAAACTGTAGATTGTAAGCAAGGTTATATGACATCAGTGTTAACACAACAGCATGAGGACAAACAATGCCCCATAGCTTACTATTCATCGCAGTTAGACCCAGTGGCACGATCCTTGCCCCACTGTGTACAAGCAGTAGTCGCAGCTGCAATGGCAGTGCAGGCTTCAGCCTCAGTAGTATTGTTTCACCCTCTCACATTGAGAGTGCCTCATGCAGTCGCGATTATTTTACTGCAAGAAAAAGTAGCATATCTTTCTCCTGCTAGACATCTTTCCTGTATGACTATACTGTTGAGCCAACCTCATATGACAATTGAACGATGTATGACTTTGAATCCGTCAATCTTGCTCCCAACCCCTGCAGATGGCAAACCACACAGCTGCCTGCAAGAGATTGAGCAAAAGACACTACCTAGAAAAGATCTCACAGATGTTCCCTTGGATGATGCCGAGGTGACATACTATGTGGACGGCTCATGCAGGAGGGGTCCTACAGGACAGAATCTAGTGGGGTATGCAGTAGTTTCTGATACCAAGATTTTAGAAGCGAAGTCTTTACCACACAACTTATCTGCACAAGCAGCAGAATTGATTGCTTTGACAAGGGCATGTACCTTGGCAAAAGGTAAGAGAGCGAACATTTTTACTGACAGTCAGTATGCATTTTCTACTGTACATGTTTTTGCGCAGCAGTGGAAAAATAGAGGAATGATAACATCTACTGATAAACCAATTAATCATGCGCAATTTATTTTAGACTTGTTAGACTCCATTCAGTTACCTCAGAAAGTAGCTATTTGCAAATGCGTAGCTCATACCAACCAACAGGATAGGATTTCAAAAGGTAATGCGAGGGCTGATACAGCTGCAAAACAAGCAGCTTCAGCTTCAGAAGTATTTCTTTTGAGTGAGAAATTACAACCATCTGAGATTTTAGACTTAGAAATGTTAAAAAACAATGCAGACACTTCAAATGTAGAAAAACAGAAGTGGATAAAACGAGGAGCAATCCTTGAGAAGGGACTGTACATCTCCAAAGAAAAGAAACCGATTTTACCATCTAACTTGTTTAGATATGCAGCTTTGTTGACCCATGGGCAGTGCCAAGTCTCAACAGGGGGGATGGTACAGTTAGTGAATCGAGTGTTTACGACGTATGGATTTACAAACTACACAAAAAATTTTTGTGCAGCATGCCATGTTTGTAACAAGCATCATGCACAAGGGGCATTGAAACCTAAGCAAGGGAGTTTCCCTACACCACCGTATCCGTTCCATACTATTTGTATGGATTTTATAGAACTGAACAAATGCGAAAATAAGAAGTACTGCCTTATCATTATAGATATGTTTTCCAAATGGGTGGAAGCTTTTCCAACTAAAAATCCAGATGCAGCTACTGTTGCAAAACTCCTTGTTAAAGAAATTATTCCTAGATTTGGCATACCAGAAAAGATTTATAGTGACAATGGCACACACTTTGTAAATCAAACTATACAACAACTTAGCCGTTATTTCGGGATTTCTCTGAAACATCATTGTGCATACCACCCCCAATCTGCAGGATTAGTAGAGAGGCATAATGGGGTTTTGAAAAACAAGCTTAGAAAATTGATTAGTGAGACACAAAAGAACTGGGTGCACTGTTTACCTCTGGCACTGTTGAGCATGAGAACTGTTCCAAATGCAAAAGGGTTAACTCCTTTTGAAGTTCTGTTTGGAAGGGCATATTATACACCTCAATGGAAACCTCTCATGCCTGCAGAGCAGGAGGCTGACAGTTCACTTGCAGGGTATATGAGATGATTTTTGAATAACAAACTTTTGCAGTTAAATTCTGTTTCAGATAAAGAGCAAACCAGACCATCAGAAGCAGCAGTAGCCCCAGGCGCATGAGTCTGGGTGAAGGTGGTGAAGAGAAAAAACTGGAGTTCTCCAAAGTGGGAAGGGCCATACCAGGTACTACTGTCGACACCCACTGCAGTCAAGATCGTGGAGCGAGTGTCCTGGATTCATTTGACACACTGTAAACTGGTTAAGAACTTTGAACTGGACAAAAACCTTGTTACTGTTGTACAACGAGAACAAAATGACCAGGTATAGAGCAAACAGAGATGCAGAACAACCTCAGAAAACTTGCATAATTATTCTGATAGCTATACTGATAACATTGATCTTTTTGTTGTGGCCTTTCCTTTTCCCCACCACAAAAGTTGAACTGAATAAACGTGATGAGCCAACCATAGACTGGCACCCGAACTTTTAACACTTATCAGGCAATTACACGTGAGTATGCTGAGACTTTTAATGTTTCGAATTGCTGGATTTGCACAGCCATACCAACAGCATACGGGGGGGTTATTAATGACTGCAGTCCCCCTAGGGGTCAATGAGACCTGGGAAAATTTGGTTTATGACACCGTACCTATCAAAGCATATGATAAGGTAGCACTGTATTTGCCTGTGACACATAAGGGAATTGTATGTTTTTATAAGAATGACACAATTCAAGTGGGTTGGAGCAGGTGCAATGTGACTGTACATTACAAATGTTATACCAAAGCAAACAAAATGGGTACAGTTTGTAATTCAAATTATGACTCATTTCTTGAGTCCATGCATAAGACTGTTGATCAAGTGCAACGTAATCCTGTACTTTTTAAACAACTATCTGTAATAGATAGGAAAATGTTTCATGCAGGGCAGCCATTTCATAGCAAAGTAACTACTAAGGTAGAGGATTGTTATTTTGTGTGTGGTAAGAAAGCATATAAATGGTTACCTGAGAATTGGTCCGGCAGTTGTCTTTTGGGGTACCTGGTTCCGGCCATATGACACACTGCAGTTTTGCCTCAGGGAAATATTCAAAATACCCGAGATGTAGCCAAGAAAGCTGTCAGGAAGCCTGAAAATCCAGTGGGACAGATCGAGGCAGGCTGGAAAGACCATCATACTGTGGGTACTAAGCTGACGCACATGGACTTGAGTGATGCTGTCATATCGTGGGCAGGCATATTACCTGCATATGGCACAGTGAAATCGATTTGGGAGCTGTGAAAACTGTCTAAACTTCTCGAAGTAATGAGTAATGCAACTTTTTCTGCTCTTGAATTGATAACTGATGAACTGAATGCTATGAGAACTGTAGTGCTCCAGAAACGAATGGCTCTTGACTTCACCCTAGCGGCGAGAGGTGGTACGTGCGCTTTAATCAAAGAAGAGTGCTATGTGTATATACCAGATCATCAGCCTGAGATAAACAACCACCTTGAGGTGATACAGCAAGTGTCGGCCATGACCAAACCAGGCCCAAACCCTCTAACGGACTTTTTCCAGAATTTGTTTGGGGGGTAGGGTTCCATCCTAATGAACATCCTAATCACCATTTGTGTGGGATTACTCCTATTAGGAGCATGTATTTGTTGTGGTATTCCCTGCATGAAAAAGTTAATCAAAGAATTTATAGATATATCAGTTTCTGAGACTTTGTATCAAAGTACTGAAATTGAAGAATTGTTAGAATGTGAAACACTTTCATAAGTTTAAACTGAATGACTCTCTTAACTGCAAATCCTGAATGGAAGAGGTTAGGAGAAGAAGCGAACTGTTTATTCTTTTGAAAATAGAATTAAAAAGTATTAACAGGGGGGAAATGTCAGAAAAATATGTATTGATGTGTGTGCTTAATACTAATTAGAAACGAAATAAGTTAACACGTTTTTCATTCTATTTTATATGCACTGTTTTATATACAGTTGAGTTTCATATGAGACTGAAAAGATGCTTTTTGAAACTGCAGTGTGCTTTCTGAAACTTGCAAGATGCCCTCTGACCTAGTAATTGCTAGCACAGCAATATTCATGTTTATGCCTTTTGGAAATGTACTTGAGAAGCAGGTGATTATCTGCTAGGTCAGGAAGAAATGAATGAACAATGCTATATTCTGTAATGTAATGATTTTAAACAATCAGATCTGTTCGAAGTATGAGAACATGTGCAGCTGCAAAAGTTAGAGATAACATAGACAAAGGACTGTTAGAGAAATGAACTGCAATCTATACTTGCTTTGTGCTCGAATTAGCCATAGTACCTTGAATGGTTGCATTGCATATATCTAACCGGTGGTAGCCAAGGCCACGTTGTTTTTCTTAGGAAGTTTCTCACAAAAATTGATAGTACCAGCAGAATATTGTAAAAACAATTACTACTAAATGATGATGACAAAACTTGTGATTCACTACGTCAGCTTGGTAGGCAATGTCTTATTAGAAAATGTATAAAAATGTCTTCATTTCCTGGTTCTAGTTAGACAAACTCTGTATTAGCACATTTTTGTCTCCTTGCTGCAAGATTAAAGTGCCTTAACCTGAACCTACCGTGTTTTGATCATTTTTAAAGTATATTTTTCCTTTGACAGCAGCATTTTAAGTAGGGCTGGGTCGGACATGGCTTTGTAAGTCAAGCAGAGATCACCTCTAAGCAGATGATAAGAGACTGAGAACATCTGAAGTTTCTTGAGTCTGTCTGTGTAGGACATGTGTTTAAGGCCTAGGATCCTTTTTGCGAGGTACTTTTGTGGCCTCTCCAGGTGTTGTAGGTGTCTGGTCATGTACATGCCAAATGGGGCATTATATTCAATGACTGGTCTAATGAGGGATGAGTAGAGACGGATGATGACCTCTTTCTTCCTGGATGTGAAACCTTTGGTTATAAGATGTGCCACATAGAAAGACTTTCTGACCACAGTGGCAATGTGGTGGATGAAGGTGAGGTGGCTGTCGTCATGGGTGCCCAGATCTCTTATGGCCCCTTAAGTGTTCAGTGGGCTCCCATCAACATGGTAATTCATGGGAAATCAGTTTCTTCCAAAGGAGATTATAATGCTTTTTGGCATTAAGCTTCAGACCATGGTTCTAACACCAGTCACTGGTCTTGAGAGGCACTTTTGTAGGATGTCTGCATCACTTGGGGAGTTGATAATGACTCCTAGCTTGCAGTCATCAGTGAACTTGGTCAGCCAGAGTCCTTCTGTGTTGGCCTGGACTTCTGAGAAGTAGATGCCAAACAGGAAGGGCCCAGGACCGAGCCCTGTTGGACTCCACTCATGACTGGTCAACAGTCTGACTTGGAATCCACAACTTTCACTCTGTGGGTCCTGTCTGTCAGCCAATTTACAGCCCACCTAGTGATGTAATGATTGATGCCTAGTTTGGTGAGTTTATCAATGATACCTGAGTGGGGAATGGTGTCAAAGGCATTGGCCAGGTTGAGGTAGGCTGTATGCACTGCCTTACCCTCATCCAGAGCCTTGGTGACTGTCTCAAAGAAGTCAACCAGGTTCAGCAGGCAGGATCTCCCCTTGACAAAGACAAAATGTGTGGAGTCAAGAGTTTGGAGATTGCCTATATCTTTGTTAAGCAGGTCCATGATGATGCGCTCCATAGCTTTGCATACCAGACTTATCAGGCTAATGGGGCAATAGTTCCCAGGGTCTGTAGTTGCTCCCTCTTTATGGAGTGTGATTACTATAGCAATGCGTCATTCATTAGGGACATAGCTTGAGGTAAGGCTGTGATTAAACAGGGCACACAGATATGGTGCCAGTTCATTTTGTAGCTCATGTAGGACACAGCCAGGGATATTATCAGGTCCCATGGATGCTGTATTCTTGGCGTTGGAGAATGCAGCTTTTAACTGTTCTGCAGAAATGGTGGGCACCAGGCTTTCACCCTTGGGGGGGTAAGGTTGGCACTGAATCTGTTGGCCAGTATGTTGGCTATATCTGTTGGCTCAGTATAGGAGGTGCCATTGTGCAATAACTCAGAGCAAATCTGGGTATTGCCTTGGAGGTTTTTGATATAGCTATAGAAGGCTTTGTGGTTGTTATTGGTGTCAGCCACAATTCTCCCCTGATAGCTGGCTTTAGAGGATATGATAAGGGATCTCAACTTTTTGTTGATAAGGGAGGTTTTCCATTCTTGTGACTTCATTTCTTTCCTGCAACAGTTTCTTCCTTCTGTTGTAGAGTTTATTGATGGCTGGAGACCACCAGATTGGCTTCCTTTTCTTGTTGGAGAGCATCTTAGTTCTATTTGGTATGGCAAGGGCCATGCATTTGTGTATGTGCTTGTACAGTGCATTGGTGTATGATTTGGCAGTCATGCAGCTATTATCCATTGGCATGGGTGCCAAGAAGTTAGCCATCTCTGTTTTTAGGAGCCCAAAGTTGGCTTTAGAGAAGTTTTTCAGAGTGGTCACCTTAGCGGGGGGGGGGGGGTTATGGATGAGATGGAGAGTTCCATGGTGATCAGTTTGTGGTTGGATTTAACCAGGGAAGAATTGACTATAGGTGTGGAGCAACAGTCTCCCATGTTGGTAATAACTAGGTCGAGGATGTT
Organism: Protopterus annectens; assembly: GCF_019279795.1. NCBI lineage: Eukaryota > Metazoa > Chordata > Ceratodontiformes > Protopteridae > Protopterus > Protopterus annectens. Next base: position 1,790,105,113 of record NC_056731.1, read on the forward strand.
GCTTCTTCTAGTGTGGGTCAGAATGAGCTGGTCCAGGGCACTGGAATCGATAAATTCCAGAAAGCGTTGGACCTGTACATTGGTACTTGAATAGTTTTCCCAGTTGATGGAAGAGTAGTTGAAGTCACCCAGTATGAGAGTATTGGGTTGGACCTTGATAGATTCCAGGGTGCTTAGGAACTTGGAGTGAGAGTCTAGGGACATGTTTGAGGTTCTGTAGCAGGTTATGACTTGTATCGCCATCTTTACCAGTGTTATAGCTGAAGTACCTGAAGTATCTCAGATGCATTATGCTAGCCTACCAGTCTAGAGGTTTGCATATCCTTTAAGAATATAGAGACACCACCACCTTTGGTGCTTCCGGCTGTATTCTGGAGCCCGAAAGGTATGGAATAAGTTGTTGCCTTGGAGCACATGTGTACTTTCTGCCTCTTTAAACCAGGTCTCTGTTACAGCACAGATGTCGACATTCTCCATTTTGAGGAGAGCTTCAAGTGAGCGCATCTTGAGATTTAGACTTCTAGCATCAAGCAGCATGACCCTCAGATTGCATTTGTTTGTAGCTGTTATGGTGGAAATTTGGTCTTTGGAACACTGCCTAAAAAATGCAGTATAGGGGTGGCAAGAGCCTTAGCCAGTACCCAGAATCCCAGGGGTGACAGATGCAGGCTGTCTCTGGCAAAGCATTGAGGTCTGTCGATCATGTTGTCCCAGGCAGACAGATACTGGATCCCCTTAGAATGATGCCAGAAACTTAGCCAGTTGTTGAAGTCAATCATTTTTTGCTCGTACTGTGGTATCATTCTGGGTGATGGTAGAATACTGCTCAGGACTAGGGTCATACCTGCCTGGACCACATAATCTAAGAGTTCTGTCACATCTCTTTTTATGTAGTCCAGGGAGGTTCATCTCTGGTCATTCACACCCACATGGACAATGACTAAATCATATTTGTAATTGTTGTGGAGTGACCTGAGTGCATGTGCTATGTGGCAGATCCTGGCACCTGATAGACAACTGACTGTCACCTTCTCCTTGTTCAGCCTAGTGAGTGGGACATCAGTGTGCCTCACAATTGAGTTTCTTATGATTAGTACATTGGACAAAGTGTTTTACCTTAAGGGCTTAGGTTGAGGGGCACACTGTGGTGGTGAGTTATGTGTTCTGAGGTTGGTGTTGTGTTTTGGTGGTCGATTGCATTTCTGTCTCGGAGCTCTCTGTTGTTTGGGTAAATTTTTATTGAGACCCTCCACGAAGGTAGGTGTATGGTTTGTGTTTCTATGTGTGGGTTGTGATGGTTGGTGTTTCGGAGGGCTGTGTTTTCTATGTAGTGAGTTGCAGGTGTTGACCTTCTACTCTTGACCAGCTAGGTCAGTCTTGGTTGGAGTGTGCACTGCTTCCAATTTGGTGATATAAGTGCATCTCTCACAGGTATGAATGTTGGGAGGTAAGAGGAGAGGGTTGCCTGTGTACATTAGACAGTTGCAACACTGTTTCAGAATGTCCAAGTGTACCAGCTTAGCAGAATAAAGTACAGGAAATTGCCCTACAATCATACCAGGAGGTGTGATCATAACTAATAAGTACTGGTGCAATTTACTGAGTAGGAACAGCTAGTGCTGATAGCACCTAAGTGTGCTACAATAAATGCTACAAAAGCCTGTCAAAGTGCTAGCCGATTAAGCTAATTGAAGTGCAAGAAGTAAAAAAACAAGCACGTTCTAAATTGAAGATCAGACTTTCTGGCACTGGTAATAGTTTACCTCAGCTAAGGGCCACTGTGCAGTGTGTAAACCTGCACAAACATAGGCTTTTAAACCAGAGAGTTGAAAAGGATGGAAAAACTGCCCAAATGGCCAATAAACTACAATTTCTGGACCAGAAACCACTTTTCTTGTGGTAGATAGGCTACCTAGTGCTTACCACTCCCACTGATGAGGTAAAAGGCTTCCCTGTAACACAGAAAGGTCTGGGGGGCTCAGAAACTTACAAAACAGTCCAGGATACAGCAAATCTGTATCTGGACTAGACTAATTACAGGAAAGGTGGGAAACAAGCTTAGAACTTTTTTGTTTGTGTGTTTGTTTTGCAAAAAAGTAGTTAAAACAGTAGCAAAAACACTTTAAATGCAGTACAAGCTAGCACACACGAGTGTGTAGCAGTATTAAGGCAAATACAGTTTGAATAAATGCAGATAAATTAAAAACAACAAAAAAACAAGTGCAGAGAGCAGTAAATTATGAAAAAATCAAAATGGAGGCACTTAGAGTATCTCTTTCTCCTTCCTGTTGCTCTTGTAGTCTGCAGGATGCCAAAACTGAATCCATGTCCACTACACTGATTTATCATTGTTGGCTTGTCATCTTTTGGTTTAATTTTACCTTACCTTAGCCATTCATGCATCAAATCTTAATTATGATATGATTTTTAATAGTTCTCTATACTTTCCACCATAATCATTGTCACTCCATTATTGATATTTTATTTCATTTCATAGATTTCATAGATATACCAAGGTCATTAAGTCTTATGACCATTCACACCTTGTCAGTACTCTCCCTTGTGCCATACCACTTTTCCCTAGGAGGTCAATACCTGTCAATCCCAGAGTTAATTTGTGGCTACCTATCCAGTTATTAGGTCATATTTAATGGAAGATAGTGAATCACACTTCCTATCATGCAGGGACCATTTATTCCAGAGGTTTGGAAGATACTGGGCAATTATTATTATTATTGTTAATTGTTCTGGTCATACACATTATATTCATTATATTGCATTTTAGCAGTTTCTGTTGATACCATTGTTTTATTTTTCTGTTTTTCTCCCTATTTCTACTTTGTTTTCCATACCTGCTCTCTTCCTAAATGTTTCTGCTAATCTGAGCAATCATGTCATCTTAGATTTGATTTCTTCATGTTTTAGCACGTTCACTCTGTTTAGATCTGATGATGTTACCGATTATGTCTGTGATTCCACAACTGCTGACATATGCATGTAGCCAATGACATGAATACCCATATCTCTTTAAAGCTCAGGGATATAAAATCTTGCCAGGTACTGCCTTTAATCTATTTTATCCATAAGCATGAAGCAGTTTTTTTAATATTCAAATGATTTAACACATTCTGGAGCCAATTGATTTTGTCAAACCTGTTAGAGGAGAAAGGAAAGCTGATGTATGGTTTGAACTTTATTCCTAGATGTCAAAGCAGTTTTCAGTATTACATTCATTCATTCTTCTAAAATATTATTTACAAAGTCTTGAGCTTATTTGTTTTTGCTGTGTTACTGCCCTTTATTCTGTTCCTAAATATTTATGTGCACGACTTTGTTCCAGTTAATTTATATGATGTTACCCTTCAAGGTGATTGTTTATTGATGATTTCATTTTTCTGAAATAACGATTGTTTTTACACATTTGTTGAAACAAAATATTGCACTTATATTATCTGAAAATGTTTTATCTGCTTATAAGATGTACACTTTTAGTTGTTTGGTCAGATAAGCTATATAGTTTCAGATCATCCACAAAAGGAAATGAGATGTCATTTGACAAGACCATATTTAGACTGCATTTACAACATCATAAATGTAACAGACAATAGTGCAAAATTTTCACAAGTTTAAACAAACAAAAATGAGCAACAGAACCAGAAATGCTAACCATTCATAACCTATTTTCTTATACTATCAGGCACATGCAATCTAACTTATTAAAACTTTTTGTGATGAACAGAAACATATGGTTTCCAAACTGATCTTTTTATGAGCTTTCTTTTTTATATTAAAGTCTTTAGAATGAAGTTCAAGAGATGCTTATTCCTTAAGAATAAAATACAGATCTTTGTAGTCTGGGGCATAGGATGTTTTTGACCATTCAAAAATGTTTTATTCTCCCTTAGTATTAAAAGATTATATAAATTAAGATCCAAGTCATTCAAATCATGCTGTGCATGGAGACTCAAAGAAACTTTGCTAAGCTGACAAGCCTTAACCTGGGCCAGATTACATCAAACATTTTCTGAAGGACCTCCTAGAAGCTCAGTACAAAGGGACAGGCCCAAAACATAGACACCTAATCCCTTACTGCTCCTGTGTAGCATTACAATATCCAGGATCAGCTCCTGGGAATATTTATATAACCTTACCAGAGTATAAAAATATTTAAATTGGCATTGCTTACCAAAAAAATCTGAATTCATGCGAAAGTGATACATATTTAGGGATACTCATAACCTGTATACAGGCATCAAACTGGAACTTAAGTTCCCTATGCCAAGCAAGCATATATTTGTCTGTTATAGTCCATCTCAGCTCAGACAGCAGTTTATATATTTGAGAGATTGTGTTTACTGCTTTTGCATGAGGGCTCCTGATACCTGTCAGCCACATAACCCACCTCGGCCAGTCCTCCAAGGCAACATTCTCAGCTTATTATTAGCTAATTTCAAGACCAATTTTCTAGAACAGGCTTGCATATCAACAGTAAGACAATAACATCTAATAAACTGCTCCCATACTAATCCCTGAGAAGTTAAACTTTTCCCATAGACTAGTCTGTTATGGAAACCCATTAATGGTGTACAAGGCAAAACAGCAATAAGGTCAACAATCACCCTGGAATATTGTACTGTGAATTCTTACCCTGGGATAGTAAATTACCCTGTATCATGCTTCAGCTGTAAAGCAGTTTAACACATTTTCATAGTAACTGCTATACCATCTCTCAATATACTTTTATACATCTATGTATATTCTACGCTCAATGAATGTGGAATGCTGTCAAGTACTTTAAGTGCAATATAGCCATGCTATTCTGTGTCCCTGACCCTTTTTGCAGCTCTCAGTTATGGCTTTGTTTAAGCAAAGGAAGGTCTTTGATTCTGTATGATTCTGATTTTTGTTCCTTTTCTTTCCAGTGCCACAATTGGATTTTTCTTAAGATGACTGCAGATTCCGTATTGATTCCTGTATAGAATTTATATGTTGCTGAAAGACAAGTTATTTGTTGAAAATTGTAAGGCTGTTTTGTGGATTTACTCGACCCATAACTCACCATACCATAACTACTCTATTGTGTAATACATTCCTCTAACCTATCTTTCTTAGAAATTTCTTGTTACACTTACCCTGCATCTTTCTATTGTCTCTTTACTTCATCCTCTCTTTATGCTCCATGCATACCTCTGTCTACTGAGTTTAGCACACCAACGATGTCCCACAACATTCTATATACTATAAATATCAGCTCTGCGTAACTTACAGTAACTGATCATATGTGACATTTCAAGTTTAATTATCCACTATGTGCAATTATCCATCTATCGTTATGAATACTTGACCTTTATGTATATAATATGTTTTGTTTGAAACGTGTAACTACTTTCTACAACTTAATATAATGTATCATTACTTTATCCTTGGAGCTTTTCTCCCAAGGCTTCCACTGAAAAAAACTCTTGTGCTCATTTGGACTTTCCTGGTAAATAACTGCCAAATAAATAAATGTAGGAGTATAGTTTTCCCCATTGTTTACCAGACTAGTGCAATTTCAATTGAACTCAAGGCTAATACCTTTAGCCAAAAGCTAGGTGCTACATCGTGACCCAGAGTTTTCAGCTGGGCACCTTTTTTAACATTCTTAGTCTGTGTCCTTCCCTATCTCTATTTGTGTCTCTCTCTGACTGGTAGTTACTTTATTGCATTACATATCTTCTATTTTTGAATTTCTTATCTTTTTTGTTTGCTTTATTTATGTACTTTATATATTCAGGAGCCCTTTTGATTTAATAGGATCTTACAGGTTCATAGTTAATTAATAGGCTATCAGTCTGCAAAGCATTATAAGCCTAGTCAATAACCAGAGGTCACAATAAAATCCTGTACCTTGTGTCTACGAGGTTAAGACTTTAATCATTATACTACCCACCCCATGAATTTTTCAAGAATTTAATTAATTTATTAATTTATTTACTTATTTATTTTTGCTAGTGCCTCATGTGTTACTGTTTTCCTTTACAGTTCCCCATAAAACTAGTTCATATGTTACCTAAATTGCTTGTTCTGCATTTTTTTTTCACTGTAGTTCTCCCTGTATCAACTAAACCTTTTGGCCCATGCAAATCATTTTCTTTAATTTAGTGTTAGAAATAGTATAGCACAAATTTGATTTATGTTTATACTGTGCATTTCTTTTAGTGTGTGATGTGAACATTGGTTCTAGGTGCTATTCAGTGTTGATATGACACCTTGACACCATGTAAAGGAGGTATCATTCCACACAAAGACCGTGCACTCTAACAGAAATCTTCTTTCTTTCCACCACTACATATTTCACAGTGATCGTAACCTGTATCTTCTTTCCTATTAACACTTAAATAGGATTCATATTGGTTGAGTTATCTATAAGTCCCTCTTTTTTCATCCCTAAATAGCATCTTTCTCTCATCTTACCCCCTAAGATTTACTTATCACACTCTCCTCAGTCTCATTTTTATACCACCATGACTATATAATTCATTTTTATAATGATACTTGTTTATACTGTATGGCTGATCCTCCACTCCCACATCCTGTAGTCAAAAAAAAAAAAATACAAATGTGCAAGATGAGCAAGTCCAGGCCAACTTCTGTCAGATGAACACCAACTGTCCTGTATGAGACTAAATATTGTCTACAAAAACCCTACTTACGCTTCCTTATCCATGTTTATTATTCTCCTGGCTTATCAATAACTTTGCAGTTTATTGCTTTTTTTTCACAATAAGCTTAGAATAATACACATTCAAAATACTACAAAGCAGAGATGGTTTCAAGTAGAAAATACTTTTCAGCATCATTACAAGTAAGTCTTTCTTTAGCCCACTTGTAAATCACTACTCCTTCAGGTGAAGCAACATCTGCTTGTCGGGTCTTTTGGTCCTCTGGCCATCTTAGAAACTACTAAAACTAGTTAGGGCTATGCTACACCCCATATGTTTTCCTGTTCTGTGTTGAACTTTGATATCTAACCCCAAATGGCTGTTCCAGGTTTCTTCTGGGCTCCTGTTTGGGGTCAAAATACACCCGAGTCACCACAGAACTACCCTGCCATATAATATGCAAGGAAACAAAAGAAGTAAGTGATGAGCAACCAACACTTGAGTCAAACCTATCACCTCTTATGCTTCTACATATATGTAACCAGATTGTTTCTGAAAGCCAAACTATGATATCCTGTTGGACTATTTGTATGTGTAACATGAAGACAATCACCTAACATCAGTTAAATAAATTCGAGATGTAGTTTATACCAGGCCAAATCTTTATCCTCTGAATTTTCTTGCAGCAAAAACATATGCTCATTCAATCACAGTTTCTTCCCTATTCACAAATTTATGTATTTCCTTTACTTGTCATTAACCTTCATACTTAAGCTGGTCTTCTTTCTAAACCTTACTTTGGCAAAATCTTGTAATCAAGCACCCAAAGAACCAGGCAATGTCTTTTCAGCACACTGAAGCTTTAAACGTGGCAAATACATTCTTGTTTAGTTTGTGCTCTAGGTCAACTACCACTAATGCAATAAAATAATACCTGTACTGCAATGCAAATCTCATCTGTGGATTAAACAAATCCAGTACAACAATCATCAAATATAAACTATCCTGTCTATATGAGGCTAGAACCACAGCCTTCGTATATTTTGGCTATATAACCATAAAGCCCGCAATATGGACCTCCATTAATATTCTTTTACTAAGGTTTGGCCTATTCCTTTCAACTCGTTTCTCCACCTAAAAGTGTACAGTAACTACAATTTTTCCCCTCTACAATTACTGTTGCAACCACTGTGGCTGCACAGAGTTGCATTGGTGGATCATAACAGGCAGAAGATTCCACAAAAAAAGGAAGCCTCATCCATTCGAGTGAAAAGGGAAGGCCAGAACCAGAGGAAGAGAAAGAGAGAGAGAGAGAGAGGAAAGAGGCAATGTCATGAAAACCAGAACATGAGCCTCCCAAACACACAAGTTGTGGGACTGAGAAAATCCACAAGAGAAAAGGCAACTTAAAACCCTTTTGACCTGACTCCTGCCAACCCATGGTGAGTTTTCTTTGACTCAGGCAGTCATATAGAGACAGAAATGCAGTGACACAAGTTTCATTTTTATTTTACTTTTACGAATGGTCTCAATATGGCTCACTGTGGAATTTAAATAATTGGCTAAAAGTCAATTATTTATTCAAATGTTTGAAGTAAAAGTGTTTGTTTTATTTTATATATACAGTCTTAGTTTGCTCTGTGAAAGCTAATACCATGTGTTAAAAATGAGAGGTTTCCGGTTATTAAAGGAACTGGGCCATAATGCCACAATATATATGATCGAGGTTAGAAGAAGTTATCATTTGATCTGATATTGCAACTAGGATAAGCATGCAGCTTATACAAAACCAATATTTAAACATTAAATTAGCAAAAAATGCAACCTAAATCCTTTCCGTCCAAGTGTTCCTTGCTTATGTGAAAACCCCTCTTCACTTAGTAGATCTAGTTATAAAGTCTACTTAATCAACAAGTACTCCTGCAAGTCATTTAATGATAATGACTGAAGTCCCATTTCAGAAATTCCATATTTTTTTTTAAATTTATTTATTTAACATTTGCTTACCAGGAAAGTCTGACTGGACACAGGTCCTTTTTTAGCAGAGCCCCGGGAAGAAAAGCTATACAACATGAACAAACAAACAAACATTATACCACAAGAAAATTATAGAGTACAGGTCAACAATGAAACTACTCATTGCAAAATATAAATAACTGAAAGAGATGACAACTAAGCAATTTTAACAAAATTTGTACATTAAAGAGTATATGGTATTATACAGACTAGACTAGCATATATATTAGAAAGCACAGTATGATACTTTTGAAGAAGACTTGAAATTATTTGAGGTAATAGAGTAAATATATATAGGGAAGGAAGAAGGCATAATAGGATAGTACTGTAAAGTGTAATCTAAAGAAAGTCAGACGGTATGTATAAAAAGTGGAGAATATAGAGTTAGTCAGGTGGGTAGCAAGACCAAATCCAGGTTTTTCTACGTGAGTAAATAGAAGTTTTTTAAATTATACTACGGTGTGGATGGAAGTGATGGAAGTGGGTAGTTTATTCCATATTCTAGGAATGATGTTAGAGAATAAGGAATCTCCAGCTGAGTTGTTAGCTTTGGTGGATTTAACTAGGAGTTTGTCACTGGAACGTAGTGTTCTAGTGGTGGTGTATGGTTGTATGAGATCTTTAAGGGCTGGTGTTTTATCTGGTTCATGGAGTATTTTATGGGCAAAGGTCAGTTGCTTGTATTGGAGGAGTTGATGAAGTTCTAGCCAGTTTAGTTGTCTAACAGGTGTGCAATGTTGTGTTTTGTAGGGGGAGTTTGAAGCAAATTTATTTTTTTTATTGTAACATGAGTCTAGTTTAGTAAGGTCTGATTTGTGTAGGTTGGTTAGTATAGGGGAGGCATAGAGTAGGGTTGAAAGGAGGTGTGTCCGGGCAATGGTAGCCTTTGTAGATCTAGTTAAAAATGTCTTGTTAATGTAAAGGAGGCATATTTTTTAAGAACTTTTTTGATAGTTTGGGCTATGTGGATATCAAATTTTAGATTGTTGTCAATTTCAACCTCTAGCAGTTTGGTATGTGTCACAGGGGTGATAATAGCTTTGTTTTTGGACTCTAGGATGACAACTGGGAGTGTCATAGGTGTTCTTGAGGGGTAGAAGAGGAGGAGTTTGGTTTTATTTGGGTTTAGAATGAGTTGAGAATAGGTAAGCCAAGATTCTACTGATAGAAATGAGTTCTGGGTTATGGTGTGGAGGTCCTGTATGGTGGGGGCACAGCATATATGAGATGAAAGAAAACAAACTGACAGCTATCCATTTCTTTAAAACACAGTTCATGTATTTCTAGTTTTAATAAAAGTATACAAAAGTAGGAATAATGCACATGAAAATTCCACTTGCACAATAAAAATATAAGGTGTAGCTATTCACTTCTCAGATATGTAAATTAAACAATCCCCCATCTGTAACAGTAAAATGTATATATATATATATTTGGGTTTAGAATGAGTTGAGAATAGGTAAGCCAAGATTCTACTGATAGAAATGAGTTCTGGGTTATGGTGTGGAGGTCCTGTATGGTGGGGGCACAGCATATACGAGATGAAAGAAAAAAAACAGTAAAATGTTTCAACCCTACTCTATGCCTCCCTGATATAAACCTACCTGCTGTTTCCACAGCTCACGGATTGTTTTTTCTGGGCCTCACTACTCTTTTGTGTCTTCCCCGCTCCGTTCGCCCTGCGGGCTCACTCCGCTCCCCTCCCTGCCCCCAAATTCCACCTGCCCCTGCCACCTGTACATTTATACACTCATAGGCACACCCCTCACTTCTAACCACCAATCACATCTTGCCTCTTAGGCACACCCCACTCTTCTAAACACCAATCATATCTTGCACTTGTCTCCACCCCTTCATATACTGCCTCCTCCCTCCCCACTTAACTTCCTTACCTACTCTCTGATATTTTTCCCTCCATCTAATTATTACAACTCTATTACTGCATCTCCTATCATGTCTAATAAATACAGACCTTTGCTACTACTAACACTCCTAACTACTCTCACCTCTGCCTATCTTTTAACCTCCTACGAACTACCCCTACCCTTTATACTTACTATCCCATTCAAACAAACCCTGGCAACTCCCCTACCTCCATCTATAAGCTATCTTAACCCCACTTACAAGACCTCCTACCTTAAACCTAAATATCACCGTCTCTCTCACATTAAAATCTTATTCATAACCTTAAAAAACATGTTAACTACCATTGTAAACCTCCTCAATTTTACAACCCAATACTAATGTCCTCATTAATTGATGGAGACATCCACCCTAATCCTGTCCCTAACCCATCCCCAAAATTTGCTAATAGCCACATACTCAGAACAAAACCAACACCATTAACCAAACCCCCCAAATCACTATATATTGCTCAACTAAATATACGTAGCATTTGCAACAAAAGACCACTAATTCATGCTCTTCTAGATGTTCAACAGTTTGACATTCTCTGTCTAACTGAAACCTGGCTCAAACCTACAATAAAGGATAATGAAATTACTCCCCCAGGCTACAACATCCTTAGACATGACTGCTTATACAAAAAAGGTGGTGGGGTCGCTGTCCTCTATAAAACCGGACTACAAATAAGTAAAGCAAATCTTAACCTTCCATCTGACATAAATGCCAAAATAATCATTTCAAAACTTCACCTCAACCCTCACAAAACAATTAATATTATCTGTACTTATCTACCCCCAGGTAAAAATCCTGCCATACTAGAAGACCTGTTAAATTAGCTTTCACTAAACCTCCTACAAGAAACAATACTTTTAGGAGACTTTAATATTGACTGGAACTTATGTAAACATACCAACCCAACCACCCACATTAACCTACATGGCTTCTCTCAAATCATTAACTCACCAACAAGAATAAACAAACTTAATAATAAAGAAACCATACTTGACTGGATATTAACAAATAGTCCACAGCAAAAATATACAACAGGAACTCTCCCAGATGACCTCACTGACCACTCCCTAACATATATTATCAGGCATAAAGCAAATGTTGCTATCCCCAGCCAAGTCAGAACATGCCGTAGCAAAAAATATTTTGACCCCAATCTGTTTCATAATGAACTTATGCATGTTAACTGGTCACCCCTGAAATCTCTCCCTATAGATGAAGCTGTTACACACTTTAATAATACTTTTCTAGACATCCTAGAACATCATGCCCCAATGCGTTCTATACGTATGAAACCCAAAACAGCCCAATGGCTCTCAAAAGAAACTAAAACACTAATCCTTAGCAGGAACAAAGCCTGGGCTAAATGGCGAACCACAAAAAACATAACTGATCACCTCACTTTTAGACAACAAAGAAATGTGACAAAAAAAGCCATTCTACAAGATAAAAAGAACTTGTATACACAGCTTCAACATTCATCCCTTAACCAACCACATAAATTTTGGTCCTCTATTAATATGCTGTTATCCCCGGGCAAAGTTGCCACACCAAACCCACTAGACTCTAACCCTGACAACCCCCTACAAACAGCTAATGCTTTTAATACCTTCTTTACTTCAGCCATATTAAAACTAGCTAAACAACAAAGCCCTGATACCTCCAAACTACAAACCCTATACTCCCCTCCCCCTCCATTTCACCTAAAACCTATACCGACCTCTTACATATTGTCCTTGCTTCAAAAACTGAAGCCCATAACCCCCTCGGCTGACAATTTACCAGCAGAATACCTCCAAGTAGGAGCTAAGGCTGTAGCCTACCCCATCTCTATACTGATCAACAGGACCATAAAAGAAGGTACTATCCCATCACTCTGGAAAATCTCTCATATTATCCCTCTGTTCAAAGGAGGTGACACTACTGAGTATTCCAACTTCCGCCCTATAGCACTACTATCTCCTCTCGCAAAAATAATGGAGAAATGCATCCACAAACAGTTACTTAATCACCTCCTAAGCCACAACCTCCTTGCTAACTGTCAACATGGGTTTCGACCATTCCATAGCACTATCACAGCCTTATTAGCCTTTATTGACTCTATTAACACAAACCACAACAATAACACTTCTTCTTCTGCTTTCTTTGTAGACCTGTCTAAAGCCTTTGATATGGTCAATCATGAACTTCTCCTCCATCGTTTAAAATCCCTCTCTCTAGACGATCATGCCCTAAGCTGGTTCGTATCCTATCTGGATAACCATAAACAGGCAGTACTCTGGAATAACCATCTCTCTGATCTCCTCCCAACTTTGATAGGGGTTCCTCAGGGCTCTATCTTAGGTCCCCTGCTATTCTCCATTTTTATAAATGACCTTCATCTAGCCATTACCCAATCAACTTGCATTCAATATGCAGATGACACGACTATAATCTGCTCAGCCTCAACACAGACTGAGCTGCACACTCTCACACAAAAAACCTTCACTACTATAGAGCAATGGTTCTCTAATCATTGTCTTCTCCTCAACCCTAAGAAAACCAAACTCCTGCTCTTTGCACCCACTCACATGTCCCCTTCTATTAACTTCACACTTACATCCAATGATGGTACCCTCATCTCTCCAGACCAAGCCACTAAACTCTTGGGTATTACTATTGACAATCAACTAAAATTTGACACTCACATCAACTCTACAATAAAAGCTACTAACAGAAAACTTGGTTCTCTCTACAGAATCAAATCTTTCCTAACTCCCAAAGCTAAAACTACCATAGCTAGATCACATCTAATATCTACCCTACTATACGCTTCACCCATTTACACTAACCTTTCTAAGTATAACCTCAACAAACTAGCTTCATCATACAACAACATTGCTAGATTTGCTACAGATTCTCCTTATAGGACTCATCATTGTCTTAATCTTAAAAAACTAGGCTGGCTAGAACTACCCTACCTAATACAATCTTACCAACTTACTATTGCCCATAAAGCCCTTTATCACCCTGACAACACTCCTATGCTCTCCTCTCTCATTCAACCCTACAAAACCTGAAGAACCTACGCTCTTCTAACAAGATACTGATTCAAACTTCCCTATCTAATAACTCAGCAGGTGACTCCACATTCTCCAACTCAGTTGGCAAAATATGGAACCAACTACCTCAAGACCTCACTACCACAACCTCACTCCCATTATTTAAAGCTAAACTAAAACTTTTCCTTTCCAATCACTGGCTATGCTCTTGTAACAACCCTGACTAACCGTTTTTTTCTTTCAGCCATCTGCTTCTTTCATCCCCTCACTTCTTTTTCTCATTTCCAGCTCACCTGAGTTCCCTTTTCATAAGTGTCCCTGTGACTCTTTCTTAAAATAGAAATATATCTATTTTTTTGTCAACTTCTTACAATGCTGCAATAGACCATCCTAGTTGTTTATTTGAACTTGACTTTTTGTCTCCTACTAAGCCTCATACTGAACTCTATTGCTTATGCTTATATAACTTGTAGCAGGTTTAATGTATGTTCTATAGTATTGTATAATGTATGTTCTATAGTATTGTATAATTATGTGTTCCTGCATTGTGTGACATTTTTAACTTGTTTTAGTAGATTGTAGTGGAGCTTTTCTCCTTGGGCATCCACTGAAAATGAACATGTATCCAGTTGGACTAGCCCGGTTAACAAATGTAAAATAAAATTAAAAAAAATGTTGAGATGTGCCAGACTGTGTTTATATTTCACTACTGACAGAAGCCATTGGCTCCACTTTGTTCTCTCTAATCTGTACAGGCCTTATTGACTGACTCTACATCCTGAAAAAAAGGAAGATCAGTTGTCACCATATTGATTGATTGATTGATTGATTGATTGATAAAGATGAGCAGTCCCATTAATGTATTAGGCACTCTATTATGGAAGCTCTGAATCTGACATGTGATGAGATTTGTTTAATAGAAGCAGGAGTTTAATTACACACTTTTACATGCACTGGATTCCCTGAGTCACCATAGCAGTTATTTAAGTGCTGCAGGATTAATAAACATGCATTTTGAGATGGTAGTTGTCTTTGTATGGAATAATTTAGTGTTTGGGTTGCACCAGACAAATGCTATGGGCTATTTGGAGAGATGACTAGTTTGGGGCAATTTGTAAATTCAGCTAGTTTAAGTATTTTAGTGTCAGGCAATGATGAATTGTATTTACTAGGTCAGCTGCAAATTCTGCAGTTTTATTGTAGTTATGATTCAGTTTGCTTAGCTAACACAAATACAAATTAGTTAGCATGCAAGCTACATACAGGAGACGAGGGATTAGGAAGGTTTGAGCTATGCTGATATACACTAAGTGGGTTTGTCTTTGTAAAGTATAATATGTTTAGTTTTCTGTACTATATGCTACATGCATTGGATGAATTTTAGGTTTTGGTTAAAAACTATACCTACTAATTTTGCATAGGCTACTGCCTTAATGGTATTTTTTGTTGTTGTAAATATATTGCAGTTACTGTAGTTTAAATTTAGACAAGCAGGAGTAGATGCCATTAATTTTGGTTTTACTGAGCTTCAGGATTAATAATTTTTTAGATATTTCTCATTCTTTGAGAAAAATATCTATCAGCTGGACTGTAGTTGATTGATGATCAGAGGTATTGAGTAAGGGTTTTGTTTATAAAAGTGTAGAGGAATAGAGCCTTAATGTACAGCTTTGTAGGAGACATGAAAGTACTGGGTTCTGGTCCTGCAAGTGTGCTATTCCAATGTAAACACTGTGTTCACTTATTAAAGTAACTAGAGATCAGCTGTATTGTTTCAGTACTAAATCCTGGTTCCTCAGTCTCCATAATAATATTCGGTATGTAATGGTGTGGGGTCTTCACCCCCACAACCCCAACTATATATACCAACTCAGAGACTGCACTACAGTGGGGAAAAGGCTATGGAGATAGTTGGCCAACATCAAGAAATGTGCCCTTTTCCCCACTGTAATACAATCTCAGAGTTGGTATATATAGTTGGGGGGGTAGGTGGTGCAGCCACACACCTGGATGGGTTTGAAATACTGCGGTGTGTGTGATGGCAAAATGTTGCCCAGCTAGTTGCTTTCCCCACCTCACACTTTTGCTGAAGGGAATGTTCGATTAATAAACATTTCATGTGCTGTTTTCACTCATTGGATGTTCAAAGAAAGAACCTTCAATGAGTGAACAGACCCGTGTCTTGGAGCCCTGCAGAATAATTCTAGGAAAGACTGTTCTAGACCTAGAGAAGGAATCTAGTTTATCAGATTTTGTAAAAGTGTCATAAGGGACCATATTGTTGTTTCTAGAATATTTGTAGACTCCAACCCTTTCCAAAAAGCCACAGATGAAGCCAAGGCCCTAGTAGCCTGAGCCTTTACCTTGCCTAGAATAGGGATGTTGTGGTTGGTAAAATAAAAGGTTATAGCATGAGACAAACATTTGGAAATAGTCTGCTTGGACACAGGTTGTTCTTTTTTCTTATCTTCACAAGAAATGAACAACTGAAAGATTTTTTTTGTCAAAATAGTTGTGAAGGTGTCTGTGGACATACAAGCTGCAGAGTATCTTTTTCTCCCTTATAAAGAAGAAAGGAAGATGGATAGCTTAGCTCAAGGTAAACTTGGACACCACTTCCTGCATAAAAGGAGGGTTGTCTCTAAAGAAAACACTATCTTTCTGGAAAATAAGATAAAGCTGACCCACCTGCCAATGAGATACGTTTCTTGCAGAGGTTAAAGCAATTATTAACACTGTTTTCCATTTTAAAAACCTCAAGTCATCCTGATGAATTGGTTCAAAAGGAGAAACAGTTAGTTTTGCTAACAAAAAAATTAAGACACCAAGGAGGAGCCACCTGTTTTCTGGGAGGCTTCATATGCAGCACCCTTTTCAAAAAACTTTTACATGATACTGCATGGAAACAGGGAAATCCATTGGCAGACATGTTAAATAACTGACAAATAAAGAGTAAGACAGGCCAGAGGATAATAAGATACACAAATAATGTAGAACCAGGACATTTAGCTCTGAATGGTTGCTGATTCTTTTCTTGACACCAACTAGAAAACCTTTTCAATTTACAAAAATATGATTTTCTAGTAGCCGGTTTTCTTGCCTCCTTTAATACTTTCTGCATGTCCTCACAAAAAAAGGTGCCTAAAATGTGTTAAGATTCCATAATCCAGGCAGTCAGTTAGAGTTGTTTGGGGACAGGATATATCAAGCACTCCTTAAGTAGATCTAGACTGAGAAGAAGTTTGTCTAATTGCCCCTGGCCATTTCCAAAAGAGGGGATCCACTGTTTTCTTAGCCAGAAGGGTGTCACTGCAATGATTTCTGAGCAGTCATTCTGAATTTCAGAATAGCCCTGGATATTAGAGAAAAGGAAGGGAAAATAAAAAGCATCTGTCTTCCAGGCCTTTTTTCATGGAGCTCTGGATCAGAATTTTGCCAACATATTTTTGTGCTGGGAGGTAAAACGATCTACTTGTAGTATTCCCCATAGTTTAATCAATTCCTTGAAGACCTCCTGCTTCAGTTTACATTTGTGAGGGTCTGACCTGGCTCTGCATAGCTTGTCTGTCAGACAATTTTGCCCTTATGGTATGTAAGATGCCTGAAGAGTGAGATTGCGCTGAAAAGCTATATCCCAGGCTACCATGGCTAGTCTACATAAATGATAAAATTTGGTTTCACTTTGCTTGTTTACATACTACATCACAGTAGTGTTGTCTGTAAACACTTGTAGAAGTCCAAGGGACCATAAATTATTGAGAGAATTGAGAGCATTCATAAGTGCCACCATCCCTTTTATGTTTATGTGTTTTGGTCTGTCTATTCTGTTCCAAAGACCCTGCTATTATCCTGTTAGACACTGTTCTCCAAGCAAAGTCTGAGACATCTGTTGTTTCCAACTGTGCTGGAGCTAAGAAAGAGAATGGGGTACCTGGATTCTGAAAAATTTGGCATCTCCACCAAAAAGACTCCCTTTTTGCAAACTCAAAAACTGGAAAGTCAGAGGATGTTGATGTTGGGACCATACATATTTCAGGAACAACTTGATTTTTCTCATGTGGAGTCTTGCAAGAGAGATCATGAGAATCATAAATGCCATGAGACCTATCATTCTGAGAAATTCCCAGGCAAAGACAGTAGTCTGAGTTGAACAATTTAGGAACAGATCTTAATATAGATCTATTTTTTCTTGTGGAAGAAAATATCTTTGAACTGGGGTACCTAGGAGACACCCCAGGAAAAATCCTTTGAGAAGGAGTCAAATAAGACTTTTCATAAATTCTCTGGAATGCTAGCCTGTGTAGGAAATCCCTTACCCGGGTAAGAGATTCCTGATAATTTGAAAAAAGACTCTGTAAAAATAAGCAAGCCATCTAAATTAAGACAATATGAATACCTTGCAGTCTGTGAAAGGCTAACACAGGAGATGGACACTTTGTGACTGCCCTTTGTGAATACATTTGAAACACTTGATAGACCAATGGGTAATGCAAAGAACTGATAATGTGATCCAGATGCAAAAAAGCATTAACAGACACCTGCAATTTGGATCTATAGGAATGTGACAATGTACATCTTTTAAATCTAAGGTTACTAGTAAACTTATATGGGGAATAAGGGGACACCATTTTGAAGATGGGCACTATCATAAACAGGTTTAGAAAGAAAGGCTCTAGAAATGGTCTACAAGAATCTTCTTTCTTTGGCACCAGAAACATCCTTGAATAAAACCCTCCTCTTAAATGAAGAGGAGTGACAGCTGCTATCTTTCCCCAGGAGAGCAGACACTAAATGAAAATAAGGAAAAATAGAGCTTGGTCTGGCAAGTGAAGTGGAATTCCTTGGAAAGAAGGGAGAGATTCTCACTGTTATCTGTAACCTTGATGGAACAATCTCAGAACTCCTCTCTCTGAAACTATCAGTTGCTAAAGACAGAGATGGAGGTGCAGAGTTTTTGGAAGTATTATGGGATTGTTAAGGTGCTTGGGGGATGGGAGTTTTGCAAATAATCATTCAGACATATTAGACTGCCCTTTGTCCTTATGGATTCCACCTTTCTTTTTGGAACCTCCCTGCCACTACTTTTTAAATGTTTGCTTACTAGCAGTTTGCTAGGTTTATTTTACTTTTTAAAGTAGGCTGGAGATGGAGAATTAACTCCCTTGGCAAACTAGGAGAAGGAGAGCTGAAAAATCGGACAGATCCCTTGATTCTGCTTAACTCTATCACATTCTTACTGAAAGTTCAAAAACTATTCTCTATCCACGACAGAGAATTGAAAAATTCATTTCATTTTTTTTACATTTTCCAAGAGATTTTAAGAATGTAAACAAGAAAGTCTTCTTCTTTCGGCTTTTCCCGGTTAGGGGTCACCACAGCGGATCACCTGTCTGCTCATGACTGGCAGTGGAGTTTTACAGTGTCAAGTTGCCAGCCCAGCGCCCAACCTTCCACAGTAGGCACACACCTAGGGCCCATTTAGAGTATCCAATTCACCTACAGCATGTCTTTGGGATGTGGGAGGAAACTGGAGCACCTGGAGGAAATCCACGCTACCACATGCAGACTCCACACAGAAAGCACCCCAGCAGAGGATCGAACCGAAGAACCTCTTGCTGTGAGGTGGCAACACTAACTGCTGCACCACCATGGCTGCCCGTAACTAATTCCAGTGAAGCAGCCCAGAATTACATGTGCATTTCAAACAGTGGGTAGCTACCTGAGGCACTGAATCAACTAAAGTTCATGAAGCAGATTTCTCCTCATAAGAATAAATAGATGCCAAAACCAATATTCCTCATGTTCTCACAAAAAGCATAATCTTTAACATAGAAGCTTGACAGATTAGAATCTTAAAATAAAGTGTTGTAGAAGAACACATGTTTTTTGCAAAATCTATCAAAAGCCTCATCATCCTCATCAGAAGAAGAGGAATAGTATTAACTAAATGTATAGTAGGTATCTGGGTTCACTAAAGCAATAGCTGCTGGTTCTGATCTTTGATGACTGTATAAAGACTAAAAAATATTGAAGACATTTATGCAGTCTATCTGCTTACCAGCAGGAAGGCTGTCAGACAAGTTACAAGCTGTGACAAAAACATCCTCCAAAGCTTAAAAACAAGAAGGATTGCGGTAAATTCTAGAGATTCCAGTCAAAATAAATCATAATAATTTATTAGGAAATGAGAAACATTATTTTCCACCAAAACAGCTGTGTCATTCTGGAAATAGTTTCAGAGAAGGAGAATTTTTCAAATGGATTGCACAAAACCACATTCTCCTCAGACTCTAAATCAGAAACCCGAGGAGACAAAACAGAATCTGTTCCTTTGTAATCATTCTGAGGTTCAAAATCTTGAATCTCTTGAGAAAAAAAAAAAAAATTATTTTTATTTTCCTGGAAATAGCCATAATGGAAGGGTCAAGAAATTTAACAAAACACTAAGCTAAGCCGAGTAAATCACACCTGTCCAGGGTATCTGAAACAGGATATGACATATGTGTAAGTTTTTGTTTGTCTGGCTTTTTTTTTTTTTTGACAGGCATTTCCAAAGAAAGATTTACTTTTGCTAGGAAAAACCTCCCTAGAGATAGGTATAGTTTTCTGGCTAGATAGAATGGCATTCTCTGCCCTTTTCCAAACGAACAAGAGTAGCACTCCCTTGCTCACCAGAGGCACTCTAACAGGTTCGAGGATGTGTCTAACCCCCAATCCATGGTGGCTATAGGCATTATAGAAGAGAGAGACAGGGAAAAAGATAAATGGTCTACAAAACCAGTTTAGGCTGCAGCAGAATTACACATCGGTGGATAAAGCACTTTAGCAGCCTACTATGATAGAAAGGCTATTTAATAATTGTCATTTTTGTGACTAGAAGAAGGAAGAATCAGGGAACACGTAGGTTGTTACATGATTAAGCCAAAAAAGATGCCTGACTCCTGGGGAGGAAACAGCATTTGGTAAAATAGGTCAGTAGAAAAAATAACATTTCCCCATAAAAAAGACAATGCAAAGGTATTTTCTGAAGTAACATTTACTTCAGAAAAAAGTAGTTTAAAATTAGTTTTAACAACTTTTAACCACAAAAGTAAAAAGATAATTCTCTCTTTTTAAGTAATTAAAAATCATATATAAATAATGAAAATACTTTTTTTTAGCTTTAACATTAATATTCCTCAGAGAAACTACCAGTCCTGTTCAAAAATGTAAAGGAGAATATTTTTTTTCCCTGAAGGGAACTTACATGCTCAATTTTGGCACTGCTTTATCTAACCATTGATCCTCAAAAGCCAGCAAGGTGAGAACTCTTCAGTGGCAGAAAGGCTCAGAAAAGGCTTGTGCCCAAATAAGACTTTCTGTTTGGCTCATCTCAAGCTGGCTAGTGGTTTGAGTACATGGAAGGTTCCATGAAAACTTTGAAAGCTGGCCGGGTTTTATATCCTTACCTGGACATAACCCATATAACTAAGGGTAATGCAGCGGTCATCCATACGATGAACATTGTTATTTCTGTCATTGCATTTCTGACTCACAATGTTCAAGAAGGTAGTACAGCTGTTTTTATATTATGACCAAGCTTAAACCATGCTGAGCTGAGAGCAATAGGTTATTTGTCTGGGACAGTTAAGGAGTTATATATGAATACATTTCTTGGAGTATTTTGGAGAATGGGAACAGAATACAAGTTTGCAATTAGGTAATCCAGAGAGGAACTACCTTTGTGCAGGGACATATCTATATATCTATACCTATATCTATATCTATATCTATCTGTCTATCTATCTATGTATCTATCGATTTGTGTGTGTGTGTGTGCACACGCGCGCGCGTGTGTGTGTGTGTGTGTGTGTGTGTGTGTGTGTGTGTGTGAGTTTCTAGAGTAATTTTGGAACTTTTAACTTTTTAACAGAGTAATTTATGACTACTGAGAAGGAGCATACTTCTACATCTGTTGCAATATCGCAATACAAAAATATTTTGATGAGAGATTATCAGGTGCTAAAGAAGTAATTTTTAGTTTTCACAATATTTTAATGGTGTTAGCACAGGATTTGCAGTGAAGAAGAAATTATGTTTTCTGAACTGTACAAGAGTACACAGTGTGGGTGAATTAAGCAATAACTGATCACACGGTGTGGTATATTGAAGATTTACCCACGGTTGATGTGGTTTAATCAAAAGGGAGAAACCCGACTGATTAAATAAAGCCAACCATGGGTAAATTTCAATATACCACAACCACAGAGTTGGTTATTGCTATTATACAATGACATTATTTAAGAAAAACAATACTTACTTTTCTTAAATGTCTTTGTGTAATGCCTCCATCCTGCCCTTCCTTGTCTTGTTGATATCCCAGGCTTTTTCTGATGTACTGTGCATGTGTATGGGACGTGTGTTCCCACGCTTACGCAGTACATCAGCACTGTGAAGAGGTAGCAATGGAGAAAGGAAGATCTCCATTGCTTCTTCTTCTTTTTTATAATCAATATAAAAAAAAAGAAGAACCCGGGAGACTTTTTATGTTCGGGAGAGTCGGGACAGACAAAAATAAAAGGATAATCAGGTACGTTTTTTAAGTTTTGTAGAATGTACCTGATTATCCTTTTATTTCTGTCTGTGCCATCTCCCAAATGTAAAATGTCTTCCGTTGTGTTTGGTATTAAAAAAAAAATAAAAAAGTACAAGATATACTAATGGGAAGAACTCCGGGTGACTGGACCTTTTTCTGTTGGTATATACTCAAATTTACAATGGACACGCTGCTTGGGCTGGCCAATCAGCTTGCTCATTTTTGAAAATAATAGCCAGTCATTGCATAATTTAGAGTTATTGATGTAATCTGCTATATCTAAATCATTAGTGGATTTAGGCCTTGGTGCAGGGGCGTGCACCACCCCCTTTTTGACAACCTGCTGTACAATCTGATGAAAAAAAAAAGTTAAGCTGTTTCACCTGAAATCGGAAAATATACCACAAACATGGTTTTTAGATGAGAGTGTACCTCATTTGCCATATCTTCCAATTTTGACCCAAAGAGGCTTTACTTTAATTAGTTTTTGTGTGTTTTTATGTCACAAGTCACAATGAAAGATGCAGTTTTTAGGAGCCAGTCATCTTAAGTTCCACATTGACTACTGCATCTGCGTCTTCCATCCTGACTGATAAAGTTCACAAGACTGAGACCAAGAGGAACTTGTCTAAATAATGTGAATATGAGAGAAAGATGATCAATAGGTACTTACGTGACAACTACAAAATAACCATTCATTTTTTTGCATTTTGGAGAATTTGTTTAACTTTGTTAATAATTGTATGTAAAATATATTACTGTCCCTTGAAGTTTTTTGCTTGCCATAGTTTTAAAAGTAGTAGCGGTAGAGATGTCCTTCTCGTCGTTATTTACATTTGGTCGTGCCTATTGTCAGGTTAATTTACTGATGCCTTTTGTCACTTTCCCCCCATATCTTTGCACCAGGAATCCCCATTTCTTATTATATGTGCATCCTGACCAATCGATCAACCTCTCAGCCAAAGTGAAGGAACATGCATGAAGGCTAAGGGAATAGCTGTCTGCTACCAGTTTATGGACAAAGTTATTTTCATAACAAAGTAGAACATACTAGCACTCTTGTGTGGGGTCATTTACTGCACTGTTATAACTTGTTGATACTTGTGAACCTCTGCTATCTCTGAAAAAAATAAAAAAACAAAAAAAAATCTTGCTTTTTTCCCACTTTTCTGAGATTTAAAAAAGTTCAGTTACAGGCTTGCTGTTCTTGAACTGTTTGTAAGTTTCTTGGAGGCCATTTTTTGCTTGGGCTAAAGGGAAGTCTCTCTGTTGATCAGTGGAAGTGAAAAATATTGAGCAGCCTGCCTGCCCCTGTGGAAGTGGTTACTGACTTGAAACTGTAGTTTTATTGGCCATTTTGGGTTAATTCCAAACTCCTTCATCTTCCTCTCTTAAAACCTGGTTGCCTCGTGGTTTTGGCATCTTTTCAGGCTTGTTGGCTGTTGGTGAAGCACCCACCAAGAGGAGAATACGCTGAGAGAAGAAAGGAGCCACTTTTGAGATTTTAAGTATTTTTCCTCTGTTTATTTGCTAAGTTTTTCTGCATAGCCGCCTATTTTGAGCATTTTCTGGCTTATTAAACTTGATTTCTGCATTAGTAACTGTATTTAGAGCACAACCTAGAGCTGTTTACTGAATTTCCTGTTTGCACTTATTTTTAAAATCTTTTTTTTCTCAAAACTTGCATTTTATCTGTCTTTGGCCTAGCACTCTTGTGTGGGGTCATTTACTGCACTGTTATAACTTGTTAATACTTGTGAACCTCTGCTATCTCTGAAAAAAACAAAAAAACAAAAAAAAAATCTTGCTTTTTTCCCACTGAGATTTAAAAAAGTTCAGTTACAGGCTTGCTGTTCTTGAACTGTTTGTAAGTTTCTTGGAGGCCATTTTTTGCTTGGGCTAAAGGGAAGTCTCTCTGTTGATCAGTGGCAGTGAAAAACATTGAGCAGCCTGCCTGCCCCTGTGGGAGTGGTTACTGACTTAAAACTGTAGTTTTATTGGCCATTTTGGGTCAATTCCAAACTCCTTCATCTTCCTCTCTTAAAACCTGGTTGCCTCATGGTTTTGGCATCTTTTCAGGCTTGTTGGCTGTTGGTAAAGCACCCACCAAGAGGAGAAAACGCTGAGAGAAGAAAGGAGCCACTTTTGAGATTTTAAGTATTTTTCCTCTGTTTATTTGCTAAGTTTTTCTGCATAGCCACCTATTTTGAGCATTTTCTGGCTTGTTAAACTTGATTTCTGCATTAGTAACTGTATTTAGAGCACAACCTAGAGCTGTTTACTGAATTTCCTGTTTGCACTTATTTTTAAAATCGTTTTTTTCTCAAAACTTGCATTTTATCTGTCTTTGGCCTAGCACTCTTGTGTGGGGTCATTTACTGCACTGTTATAACTTGTTGTTACTTGTGAACCTCTGCTATCTCTGAAAAAAACAAAAAAAAATCTTGCTTTTTTCCCACTTTTCTGAGAGTTAAAAAAGTTCAGTTACAGGCTTGTTGTTCTTGAACTGTTTGTAAGTTTCTTGGAGGCCATTTTTTTGCTTGGGCTAAAGGGAAGTCTCTCTGTTGATCAGTGGCAGTGAAAAACATTGAGCAGCCTGCCTGCCCCTGTGGGAGTGGTTACTGACTTGAAACTGTAGTTTTATTGGCCATTTTGGGTCAATTCCAAACTCCTTCATCTTCCTCTCTTAAAACCCTCTTTTGCTGGTTTATGCATTTTTGTGCATAGCACAACAGCGGGCAGCGCCACCTAATTGGGTTTAAACTATTCCTGGCTCCACAAAGTTTGCTCTTCACCTTTTCCCTTAGAACTGCTCTATCTCTCAATTTAAACACCATATTCTCATTCTAAGGCCCTTCACTGCTCCAATTAAGTAATCCTACAAGTTAGCACTATTAAACCATAAGCACTACTTACTCTTATACTCTCTACGATTACCCTGTACTCTATTGGTCCGTCTTAAATTCAGTTTCCCTATATTACTCTAGCATGTCCAAAGGTCAGTCAATGGTTTCCTCTCCAGTCCAGCTGGTCAATCTGGGAATTTTGAGGCAATGTTACAATTGTCTCATGTACACGGACATCCCTCTCCTCCTGCAAACAGGTTCAAATATATGTGAGAGACGCAACTATTTAGCCAAACTGGAGGCTGAGCTCTCTCATCTCAAAACTGATGTAACCAGTCAGGAGGA
The DNA here is from genome assembly GCF_019279795.1 of Protopterus annectens. NCBI lineage: Eukaryota > Metazoa > Chordata > Ceratodontiformes > Protopteridae > Protopterus > Protopterus annectens. Next base: position 1,790,130,494 of record NC_056731.1, read on the forward strand.
GAAGGTAACCTCACACAACACAATTCCAGTATCACATAGTCCCACCACATCAGCGAACCAAACACATAAATACACAAAACATACTGAGGCTCTAAATAAAAATCTACCTAAGCAACAGAGACCTCCAAAGCAGACATCCAAGCAAACGCTACCTCAAAACAAAACACGCACAACACATAGCCCACAAAGTCAGTGTGCCAAGCAGCCACAGCCCTTAAGGCTGAATAACACACCTGATACTCTTGCAATAGGTGACTCTATTGTCAGACACACTGACGTCCCGCTCACCAGGCTGAATAAAGAGAAGGTCACGGTGAGCTGCCTGTCGGGTGCTAGGATCCACCACATAACGCAAGCACTCAGGTCACTCCAAAGCAAATACAAATATGACTCAGTCATTGTACATAATGGTGTGAATGACCTGAGACATACCTCCCTGGACTACATGAAAAGAGACATAGAGGAGTTCTCTGATCATGTAGCCCAGGCTGGTATGACCCTGACCTTGAGCAGCATCTTACCCTCACCTAGAATGATGCCACAGTACAAAGACAAAATGATCGATTTTAACAATTGGCTAAAAATTTGGTGTCATTCAAAGGGGATCCAGTGTCTGTCAGCCTGGGATGACATGCTCGACAAGCCACGTTGCTTCGCTAGGGACGGCTTGCACCTGTCACCACTGGGCTTTCGGATATTGGCAAAGGCTCTTGCCACCCCCATAGTGCCTTTTTTAGGCAAGGCTCAAAAGTCAAACCCACCCCCATAGACAGCACAAGGAACAAGAAACTAAGGGTAATGCTGCTTAACACCAGAAGTTTTAACCTCAAGATGCATGCACTCGAAGCTCTCCTCAGTATGGAGAACATCGATATCTGTGCAGTGACAGAAACCTGGTTCAAGGCTCCAGAGAGCACCCCAGCACTACCAGGCTATACCTCATATCATGCTTTTTGGCCCCAAAACCCGGACCGAACCACAAAAGGAGGGGGAGTTTCCATATTTATCAAGGATATCCACACCTCCAGGTTAGTGGCATTGCACAAGGTATCGGAGACCATCCATGTTTAACTAACAGTGGGCAAGACTGCTTTTCAGTTTATAGCATCCTACAAACCACCCTCTCAAAGTCAGGAATCCCACTCGGCTTTCCTGAAAACATTGGAGAACATGAAGATCTCTCCGAACACCATTATATTGGGCGACTTCAACTACCCAAACATTGACTGGGAGCACTACTCAAGCCCCAGCACCTTAGCCCAAAGGTTCCTGGAAATTATAAACTCAAATGCTATGGAACAACTAGTCACCACTCCCACAAGAGGGGACAACATACTAGACCTGATCATTACCAACATGGGGACTCTATGCTCCACACCAGAAGTATATCCCTCATTGGTAAGATCAGACCATAAATTAATTTCACTGGATGTCCACATCCCGACCCCACCCACAGCCCAGAAAACCACAGTGAAAAACTTCTCAAAAGCGAACTTCTCACTTCTTAAAACCGAAGTGGAATCCTTCAAGGCCCCAGGGCCAGTGGAAACTACGGCCCAAACTGCAGAATCCTATATAAATGCATTCTACGGACATCTCCAGGAATGCATGGATCATGCTATCCCAAACAAAACCAAGACCCAATCATTCAAAGGCAGGCATTCAGTCTGGTGGACCCCTGCCATAAATAAACTGTACAACAGAAGGAGGAAGCTACTACATGATAGAGCAAAATCCCTAATAGGGAAGGCATCTCTGATCAGTACCAGCAAAAAATTACGATCCCTCATAAAATCCTCCAAGGCCAGCTTTGAGAGAAAAATTGCACAGGACACCAAAGACAATCATAAGGCTTTTTTCAGTTATGTTAGGAACCTGGGATGCAACTCCCACACTTGATCTGAGTTGATTCTAAATGACAAAAAATACACTGAACCCACAGACATCACCAATATCCTGGCAGACAGGTTCAGTGCAAACTTCTCCACCCCAAAAGAGCAATTATCTATCCTGGCAGAGGGCTGCCTCCCAAACATCTCTGATGCTCAGGTGAAGGCTGCCCTCTCCAAAGCCAAAAACACTGCTTCCATGGGACCAGATGGCGTCCCAGGTTGCGTCCTACATGAACTCCAAGAGGAACTAATCCCTCAAATAAAACAGCTATACAATCCCAGCCTCACTACAGGATATGTGCCCACAGAATGGCGTACAGCAACAGTGGTCCCACTCCACAAAGGTGGAGCCTCTACGGACCCTGGAAACTATCGCTCCATAAGCCTGACTAGCTTAGTCTGCAAGGCTATGGAGAGGATCATCATGGAGCTCATAAACAAAGACATTGGGGACCTACAGACACTAGATCCTACCCAGTTCGGATTTGTCTAGGGCAGATCCTGCCTTTTGAACCTGGTTGACTTCTTAAAAACAGTCACCAAAGCCATAGATGAAGGGAAGGTAGTCCACACAGCCTACCTGGACCTTGCAAAGGCATTTGACACAATACCCCACTCGGGCATCATAGATAAGCTATCTAGCTTAAATATAAACCCCTATGTCACAAGATGGGTCGCAAACTGGCTCAAAGACAGAACCCACAGAGTGAGAGTTGCTGGAGCCATGTCAGACTCAAAACCGGTCACAAGTGGCGTCCCACAGGGTTCTGTCATGGGACCACTCTTGTTCGGTATATACTTTTCCGAGGTACAGGCAAACATGGAAGGACTATGGCTCACCAAATTCGCAGACGACAGCAAACTGGGCACCATAATCGACTCTCCAGCTGACACAAACATCCTTCAAAAAGGTCTCACAGAGACAGATGACTGGTGCCAGCGCCATGGTTTAAAGCTAAATGCCAAAAAATGTATAGTCATACCCTTTGGCAAAAACAATGTGCCCACAAATTACCACATAGGCGGAAACCCATTAAGTACAGAGAAAGTTATTAGGGACCTGGGGACCCAAGTTGATAGCAATCTCTCCTTTGAAAGCCACATTGCCAAAGTGGTTAGAAAGACCTTCTACATAGCCCACCTCATCACAAAGGGTTTCACATCTAGATCAAGAGAGGTAATCGTGCCCCTTTATTCATCCCTCATCAGGCCCATCATAGAATACAATGCCCCTTTTGGGATGTACCTTACCCGACACCTGCAGCAATTAGAAAGACCCCAAAAGTATCTCACCAAGAGGATCAAGGGTCTCAAACAGATGCCATATGCTGCTCGGTTAAAAAACTCCAGCTCTACTCAGTTGCATACCGCCTACTTCGAGGCGATCTATGCCTGACATACAAAGCTATGTCAAATCCAGAATTAATGGACATGCTCCACCTCAGTAAATCTAAATCCCTTAGAGCCACACGCTCGAGGGACTTGAACCTCAGCACAGAAATAAATAGAACTTGCTGGAGGGACAGGTTCATAACCCAGAGGCTCCCTTTGCTCTGGAATAGAATTCCAGTTCATGTGAGGCAGAGCACCTCACTGAATCTCTTCAAGAAGAATCTCGATAGGTGGATGGGGGATCATAGGTTTGTCCCAGGGATTACTCCCGTGTCACTATTAGACAGAGGCACAGTAAACCAAACCTTAAAAAGAGCACTGTATACTCAAATCAAGGGGTGGTGTAAGCCATACAGAATCGGGCTAGGCTTATAATTGCCCCAGGGCAGATAGCCTAGTATGAACCTATGAACCTATGAACATGTTAAGAAAGCTGTTTTTTTATCTTTAGAAAAAGTTTGTCATGGAATTTCTTTGGATATTAGCATGTAAGTACGTTTTTTTTTGTTTTTAATTCTGGCAGGGTCAAACCAGATATTATGGGTAGCACTGGGTCCAGTATTTGTAGAAGAAATTATAGTTCCTGCTTTGGTGTTTGATATTGTAATGTGGGCTTCTTTGAACTAATGTTTAGTTGGTTGAAACATGCTAGAATACAAGCTTTACTATTTCTGTGCAGTGTAACCATTACGATTATTTCTTTTTATCCTGGTTGGGTCAGTTCAGTCTAGAAGATGCTTCAGGTAGGCAGAGGGTATAGGGGCTGTTTGTGGATGAAGTTTGATGCTACTGTTTGCTGTTGTAATTCAGTATTTACAGGGCTACTGTGTTATTTTTGGATGAAGTAAGATGGAATACAAACTGTGATTACTGTCTGTGTGAAAAGATACATTAATGTAACTGTTGCATTTGTTTATTGGTTAAACTTGGCATGGTCAGTCCAGATAATGTAGTTAGAAATATGTATGGGGCTGCCTGTAGATTAAATTAAAAGTCCTGCTGCTTGCTATTATAATTATTATTTTGTGGATCTAATGCACATTTTTGTAAAGTAAGCTGGAATACATGCTGTTGTGACTATTTGTATGGGGGTTTGGGGTTGGTATAACGGTTAAAGTAATTACCCCATAGACACAAAGTACAAGGTTTGATTCTCACCTTTGAAAAAAATTGCTAAACTCAAATAGCCCACAAAGTCAGTTAACCGAGTACTCATCTGTGGGACAAAATACATTAATGCTATCACTTTTTGTTATGTTTTGTTTTGTTTATTTACCCTTTCAGGATGAAACCACATACTGTGGGTAGGCAGTGGGTACAGGACTCTCTGTGGATGAAAATATTTGCTGTGGGTAGGCAGTGGGTACAGGACGCTCTGCGGATGAAAACATTTGCTGTACTGTTTGCTGTTCTAATTATAACTTTGCAGGACTAAGGTGTATTTGGGTGAAACAAGCTGGAATGTAAGCTGTTATTACTGTTTCTGTGAAACAAAAAATAGATAAATGTAATTATTTTTATCCTTGCAAGGTCAACAAATAATTAAAAATAAAGTTATTTTGTATCCTGGCAGGGCCAAACCAGATACAGTGGGTAGGCAATGAATACAGGGTCTGTCTGTGGATAAAATGATTGGCCTTGCCGATTATTGCTACTGTAATTCTGACTTTTGCAGGATTAAATTGTATAGCTAGCAGGAATATATACTGCAATTACTGATCCATGAAAGAAAACTATATTCATGTATTTTTTTATCCTGTCAGGGTCAAGCCAGATACTTTTGGTTGGTTATGGTTATGTGGGCTGTTTGTGAATGAAATTATTGGGATTACAGTTTTATTTTTGTAATTCTGGCTTTGCAGGACCAAGATGTATTTGGAAGAAGTTGGTATACAAGCTATGATTACTGTGTATATAGAAAAAATACATTAATACAACCCTTATTTTCTTTTAACGTAACAGGGTCAGAGCAGATACAAAAAAAAAACAAAAAAAAAACAAATAGACAATGGGTATGGGGCCTGTGTGTGGATGAAATGGCTGGCTTCTGGTGTTTGCTGTTGAAAATCAGACTTTGCAGGACTGAAGTATATTTGGGTGGAGATAGGAGGAATACAAGCTGTGAGTACTCCTTTTCTATGAAGCAAAACATATATTGATGCAATAATTACTTTTTTATCATGGAAGGGTCAGTCCAGATACTTCATGTGGCTAGTACATACGGGGACTGTGTGTCGATGACTGGACCTGAACTGTTAGAAGACAGTTTTGTGTTCTGCTGAAGAAAGTGATTTCTGTTGTTATTTTTTGCACAAATTAAATGGAATCTTTGCTGATTCACCCAAACATTTGTGCTTCTGGATTATATTTGATATCGCATGAAATTAAAGCAGATTTGGGTAACATTCCTCTTTGATATGCTACAATGATTATGTTGATTTAGGCATTTTTTTTATAATGTGTATTTCCTTAAGTCGTTTTTTTTTTTTGTTTTGCTATTTTTGTTATTCGCCACCGTTTTCAGAAAAATCTAAAAAAATTGCTTGCTTTTACTGTGATACCTGCTGTAGTGATATTGCCTTCATTGGGACTCTTTACTAGGCTATCATAATGTATGGCTAGACATCTCCAGCAGCTGGAGAGACCACAGAGGTACCTAACCAAGAGGATTACTGGCCTCAAACAGTTGCTCTATGCAGCACAATTGAAAAAGCTAAGACTGTTCTCTGTTGCATACTGCTTTCTCAGAGGCGATCTCTGTCTAACGTACACAGCCATGTCCAACCCAGAATTGTTGAACATGCTCCATCTTAGCAAAACCAAATCTACTCGAGCTACACACTCTAGGGATATAAACCTCAACACAACAATGAATAGAACATGCTGGAGGGATAGATTCCCTTCGCAGAGACTTCCCTTACTATGGAACAGGGTCCCGATCTGACAGAGCCCCTCACTATCACTCTTCAAGAGGAACCTTGATGAGTGGATGGGTAACAGAAAGTTCACACCGGGGATCCCACCAACAGCACTACTAGATAGGGGCCAAGGGTACTAGCTGCTAGTACAAGGGTCTAGGGAACTACTAAAGGGACGCTGAATACCGCACAATGTGGCTGGGCTAATATATGCCTTCGGGCCAACCTATGAACCTATGTGCAAATTATGCCACTATGGAAGGGGGTTGTGCTTTCCTTAGGTAACCAAAGTTCACTCGGAATGCCTTGAAACACCTAGTGCTATCTCTAAATTTGCTGTATGCTGGGCAGGAGTGAGCTCTCTGCACTATTACAGCCACTGCACAATGTTGTACAACACAATGTATATCGCTGTCTTTTCATATGTGCTGTCAGAGCATGTTAAGCTGGTCTTTAAACAGATCCTGACACCCATTATTCCTCTC